>NW_027504907.1:0-113317 GCF_021521415.1 Bidens hawaiensis
ATAGCCTATATTGACCCGTTCATCAAAAAAAAAGGGTCAAAATTGCCACCGATAGAATAAGGGGTGAAAAAAGGTAAGCAGAATGCTTTTTAAATAATGATCATAAATAGCAACAGGAAATATAGTATGCAAACAAAATGTGATTAAAATGTAATAATTAGACAGAATAATAATAATAGCATAATTACCCATGGGATCTCTAATGATGTCATAATAGTCTGGAACATCACGAACATCAACAGGTTCCTTAAAAGGCCAAGCATCAGCATGATCATGCAGTGCCTGCTTACAATAAATTATTTTGGTCATATTAGTTGGTTCCCTTTATACAATTAGTTCTATTATATATGATTACAAAAACTTATATAACTTAAACTAAAATCATGAACTTAAAAAAAAACAATTTAGGAGATTGTACACACTAAAGATTTTGAACTTTACCCATTGTTGGAAGCCAAACAATTAGTGGTGTGCATGAGAACCAAAAAAAACGACATAACTGAACCAACTCAAACACTACAGCTTGGTTTTATGTTTTTTTTCAAAAGCCAAATTTCCAGTTTAATTACGGTTTTGCATGTACCAAAGAAAAAAAAATGAACCTGTAAAAGCTGAAAAACGACTTTTGTTACTGGATTTACAGATTATAACTTTCATTTTTTGAATGTTAATTAATTTATAGAAAAATAATTAATGATGTTACTGGATTTAAGGATGATAAACTTCCAAATGTGTATTAATAAATATATCAATGGTTAACAAGAAAATTTGGGCCCAGTTTCATTAATTTGGGCCTCTTTTAGCCCAAGTTAATGAATTTGGCCCTGAAACTTTGGGCTAAACTGAAACTGAACCGAACCCATTGTGAAAACCAAAAACTAAATGACCCAGATTCACATTTTCGGTTTTTGGTTTCATTTTTAGCCCAAAACCGACCCATGAGCACCTCTACTACCAAACTAAGGGGGTGTTTGGGATTCCTTATTTTACCTCCTTATAACTTTTCAATAAGTTAATAAGTTACAAAAGTGTATTATTAACTTTTCCCTCTCACATCAAAAGCAATCCAAACACCTTATTCTTTTTCAAAAGTTAATAAGTTATAAGTTGGTGAAAATAAGCAATCCCAATCACCCCCTAACTCCCAAATTGACCCATTTTACATAAACAGGTTTAAATAGCCACATGAAACTAAAACACATCAAGAATGCAACTTATATAAAAAATTTATGAGTTTGCAATGAAACTTATGGAAAAAAAAATCAATCAATCATACACAGTAAAAAACTTTTGAACAAAAAACTTGCCTTTAAAATGGAGCGCATGAATCCGGTCAACTTTTGGTTTAAGGTACCATCTGGAGAAGCATTGAAATATTTAAAGCGAGAGTGTCCCCATTGATCAGGAGTCCACCCAGCTGTCCCTGTAATTTAATTAAGATTAAAACTAACAAAAAAAATCAAAACTAAAAATAATATCATCAAGAATTTATCACCAAATAAACTACAACCTAATTACAAGATCCACAAATCTTCAAAAACAGAAATATTAGGGCTGGAAATATGGATGGATTATGTTTGTGTCTGTTCGTTTCCCTTAATTATACGAACAATTATACAAACGAAGTTTTCTTGTTTAGGTTTTATTAAAAAAAATGACCATATACGTGTTAAGTTCGTTTGTTAATAGTATAAGCGACAAATTCATGAAGGTAAACAAACACAAGCGAACATATATGATAGAACATGGATGCACGAACATAACCATAGTGAACACCGATTAAATGTAAACATGAGTGTCAATATGTTGGGCCTAAAATTTAATAAAACTGGACTAAATGGTAAGAGGTGATATGTTAATTTAATAAACTGAACAAACAACTTAAAAGAACATCAACTAGCAAACAAGGCATGCGAGATCGTTCATTTAACTAAATCTTATAAATGGTTCCTTTAGAAAACAGAAGACTGATTAACATGTCACACGAAAACAGAAGAGAACAAAATAATAATAATAAATGTCACTAAAGATTAACACAAATTTAGCAAACTGTTAATAACAGCAAGGATTAATGAGCTTACTCAAACCAGGAATATCTTCAAGTTTACAAACCCGTTTTGGAATTCCAGCTTCTTTCTGAAAAAATAGTTGCAAAGTTAGCAATATCACCTTATAAAAAGAAGATTCCTATCTTAGCTGTCAGCAAAACTAATTTTGATAATCGCGACATTTGTAAATAGCTAAATAATGACATGCATTAGAAATTTTCCATCATTGGTAAAAAGAGTAAAAGCTCAAATGGGTAGAAGCGGGGCCACAGTCGAGTTGAATTGACTATTAACCCGTTTAACCCAAATCAACCCATTAATTAATTTACCATGAGCATACCTTTAGGAAATCAATACCGGGGGTACACAATGTGACAATTTGAAAGCTCTCTTATCTTCTCATCAATTGCCTGAAACATAAAATAAACCAAAAACAATATGTTGTTTTTCATTATTATCAAATGAATATTATTCAAGCCACGTAGCTTTACCTGCCTTTGACGGTGAATCATGGTTGATAAATCAGTGTATGGAAGCTTTGGGTCAATTTTTACATTCCATAAGAATACCTCCATCATAATCTTTTATATACCTATAATACCACATAGTTAAGATATATTAAGAGACAGCCTATGAATTTTAATAAAGCTAAATAAGATGTGAGCTTTTTAAAATTTCATATATACATACCCATGCCACCGTTCTCTCTCCAAGTTAATATTTTTTGTTAAAGCCCTGAAATGAACATACATATGTGTTAATTGGTTCGATAAATGATATTACTAAAATAAGAGCATCTTAAAAATTAAAATAGCCTTAACAATGTTACCAAAAAATTAAATATTATGTAACCTGTTTATTAAAATAGCCGACAGCATTGTTGTCTGCGTATGTTAAAAAATGAGTGAGCCCGTCCACATCTCGTGCATGTTGTTTTAAATGGTTCATTAGTCTAGTCCCATAACCCTTTACTTGTTCATCTGATGTGATTGCACAAAAAGCTATCTCTCCAAATTTTGGCTAAAATGTCACACAAACAATAAAAAACCAAATTAAAAAGAAACAATATAACAAAAGCAATAAAAGATAGTAAACAAATGCACATATTTATCTCTAATGGGAGATATTAATCAAATCATATCTTATGATAACACATGTAACACTTGTACCTGATATAAGGGCGGTATGTAATGCCACCAACAACAGTATTGTGTCTGATAACCATTACGGATTTGTGGCCTCTGCATCGATTTACATGTACAGTTCAAATATTATTAAAAGATGATGAAAAATAAATCTAGAAGCATTATTTCTGTATTATTAATAAGTTATTATTCAACCATTTTCTATGAAGAGCAACATGCTAACAACATACCTATCCATCACAAGACGAACAATGTATTCTTTAGGCATGTTAGGTAGTTGCCTTGCAAAAATATTCTTCAGTCCAATTAACCTTTCAAAAATATGAATATTAGCGTAGCTGGTGCACCTTAAAAACAATGTTAATATGTCCATCTATTAGACTAGTATTATTATTGTACATAACAAACACTAGTTTACAATTTACAAGGCACTTTATTTGAATGAACACATAAAACTAGAAGTCTTCTCATCCTTATTTGTTTGATACGAAGAGAGAGTAAGGCTGTACTCGAAACAAACTGAACCGAACCGAACAAGACCTTGTTCATGTTCGTCCGTTAAGCGTTTATCAAACAAGCAAACGGTTCACAAACACCTAACCAAACAAAATTTCTTGTTCGTGTTTGTCAGTTAAGCGTTTATCAGACAAGCAAACGGTTCACAAACACCTAACCAAACAAAAGTTCTTGTTCGTGTTCGTTCATTATGGAAATGAACTTGCTTGTGAATGGAGAATGGTTAGTGTCAACAGCAGTTTACCAAGTCTGCGTTGAAGTTGTTTTAACATTCATATTCATATGTTAATTGTACATATAAGTTAATCACATAATACTCATATACATTTTTCTTTTATAGTTAATAATTTGCTTAAATCCCTATGATAAGATTAGAAGAGTCGTTCGTTAACAAATATTAAAAAAAAGAAAGAAAAAACCTTTAACGAACAAACATTAACGAATGCGGACGCATTATCAAACTTTCTGAATGCACATAGTTGAACAAGCATCTCATGTTCGTTCATTTATTAAACGAACGAACATAAACAAAACAGTTCACTAAACGTTCGGTTGTTCATAGTCCTAAGAGAGAGAAGTTGATACCAAATCATATGCTCGTCAATTTTATCATTCGATACACATACAAACTTCAGTTTTCCTGTTTCCTCCTGCAAATATACCAACAACCTGCTTTACAAAATCCGTAACCACTAACCACAACATAAACGAAAACGCAAAATCACCAAAACAGAAACTACCTCTCTTTTCAAACTCTCCTCTCTGGCACAATAAGCTCCACTCGTCTGCAAATTCTCCGTAAATATACTCTTAACCGTATCCTCCTTCACCACCGCCCCATCTTTGGCTCCTTCAGCGGGCTCAACTTTGACGGAATTCTCGGTCTTGAGCTTGGTGTTGCGGCCAGCGTGATTCTCGAGGCGCGAGGCGGTGAAGTTGCGCATGGAGGAATCGTCGTACTCGTCCTCGTCATCGTCAACGACGTCCTCGAACTCTTCGGAGTCGTCGGAGTCGTTGCCGCCGCGGGCGCTGATGCTCTCGAGGTCGTCATTGGAGGTGAGGGCGCCGTCGAAGGAGGAGGGGAAGGGCGGCGCGTGGTCTTCAGCGGCGGTGAGTTTGCGCTTGTGGATGGATGACGTGGCGGAGGCGGAGGCCGAGTGGGAGGGTGATGGAGACTGTGAGCTTCGGGATCGGAGTGGTGCGGTTAAGTGAGACGAATTGGCATCCATTTTGGGGGAATTTGGGAATTAGGGTTTTCAAGTTTTAACAGAAAACGGATGGGTATGATGATATCTTGCCCTTGTTTTGACCCTTACTTTAATTTAGGACCCGCAAGTTGGGTCACGAAAACACAGTTAGAATTAAAACAGGTCAATTGAAAAAAGGGTTAATCTGGTTTAAGTTGAAAGGAGTCGGGTCGAAACAGGTTTTGGGTTAGAACCGAATCGGGTTGGAAACGGGTTTCGGGTCAAAACAAGTTGACGTAAAACATGTTTTTTTTTAATCATTGTACATTCCACCTTTGTTTCTGGTTTAGGTGTTGGTTACGCTCATGGCGTAGGTCACACGTGAATGCGAGATACGCACATTTTCGTGCCAGTTATGCTTGCGGAGCCGGTTACACGTATCGGGTTCGGGAAATGCGCGTCTAGCGCAACGTAACGTGCGTAACCCAGCCCTAGTACGTGGTTAACCCAACGGTTTGTACAAGTACCCCATAAATATCTTTTTGTTTACCTTTGCACAAAGTACAATGAAAGAACCATTGCTCGAAATATTTTTAGGAAAGGATCGATTCAATTTGTATGATGTGTTAGATTTTCGCTTGAAGGTGACAATTGCAAAGCCCCTGGTGCGTAGGGAATAAGTATGAACTTGGTATCATACCATTATCGACCGTGCAATCCCAAATTTCCCGGTCTAAATTTTCAAAAAACTTGGTATCGGTACCGAAATATCTTGGTTCGGTGCCGGTATCATAGTAAAAAATTCGGTAAATACCAGTACATGTACCGATCGATACCGATCTTGATTTTCTTAAAACTTGGTATCGGTGCAGGTACCGAAATGCTTGTTCCGATACCGGCTCGATATCAATACCCGATGCCATATGCTCCTCCCTAATAGGGAACTTTTTTAGTTTGAATTTACATTAATATAACATCGTTTGACAATGTAACCTCATGAGTTTACATTATAAATTTAAGTATTGTTATTTATATTCACATGTGATTGCAACTTAGTATAAGTTCACACGTAATTGCAAATTAATAGTATCACGATATTCGTAATGGTTTCACATAGAAGTGAACACTCGTCATGTCGTTGCCACGTAAATGAAATCCCCCCCCCCAATAAGAAAGTGTATAATGGTTTCACATGAAAATTAAATACATTTAATATTTAAAAAGTACGATGTGTAATATGGTTAATAGTTTAAAAAAATGATTAAAAATAAAAATCAGCCGAACGCTCATGTTTTACCCACCTACACGCCCTTTACACCCCAAAAAACGTCCTCAACTATTACACTCTGTGTCCCGAGTTTCATTTAAGGAGAGAAAGAGAAAGGAAAAGAATTGAATAGAAAAGAGAGGAAAACTTGTGATTCTATTCCGTGTTCTAGAGTTTAATGAAAATGAAAGGAAAAGAAAGAAAATTAAACATTTTATGTGTTCCAAGTTGGGAGGAAAAGAAAAGAAAGATACAGTTTTACTATTATACCCTTTACATGTGATTATCTTGTCGAACCCATCTCTACTTGTGGTTATGTTTGTCAAACCTTTGTGGTCTTAAACGGGGTCTCCCTACTTTTAACCTGCTGAAACATCATTCTTCCTTCCTTTAGCACTAACCATAACTGATCCATCTTAAGCTTTCGTTAGTTTCACCCTTATAGTTATGCAGTCTTTCTTTGTGTGTGCAGTGAAGTATCCTTATAGTTAAACGCACTTATGTCTCAATCTCAACAAAAAAAAATATACATAACCAACTACTTCATGTTCTTGCTTGGATAGTCACATTCTAATCTGAGTTTTCAAAAACCTTTTATTAAAATTGAGCTTTAATGTTCTGCACAAAAACAGGTATGAAATACAAAAAAAAAAATAGGCATAACCAACTACTTGAGGCTCTTGCTTTGACAGTCATATACTATTCTGATTCTTCATAACTACAGTACAACTATACAAACCTCAATTCTTGCTATTAATACAGCCTGAAAGTTTTTTTTTAATCTCCCATGAGTTTGTTGTTTAGATATTCACGAACAACAATAGAATGAAGAACTCTATATTCTGAATAGTAACCATCAGCAATCTCCATTTTTGAAAAGTTTTGAAAATCCGATACAACTACATTTTAAAGTTATATCATTCTTTACCAAGGCTGTTAGTTTTTGAGCCTCACTCAATCTTTATTTCTTTTTTATATTGAAAATTGGAATTGGCCCAATGATTCTCCAGCAAATATCACTTTTAATCATATTAAATTATGATTTCCCCCAAATTAAACAACTTATAGAAAATCACATTCTTTTTGCAAATTAGGGTTATGCATAGCTTCAAAACCATATAAAGTTGAACTGAAATTGAAATCGAAAACTACAACAATACAGATGTTGGCTTGGTTTTGATTACGTCTTGGTTTTCAATGTTTCAATTTTATCTTAGCATATAAAAGAAAAGAAACCAAATAGCACGTTCAGTAATGGATGCTACCTGTGTAAGCTATCTAATTGAAGGTTCAACAATGATGGAGGCACATATGCAATCGAGAAATAAAGAATATGGTTAACATCAAGAAGAAAGAGGAAGAGTGGACATGGGTAAAATTGGAATTGAAATATGAAGTCGATGATTATGTTTCTTTTCTCTCCAAATCTTTCTGATTTGGAAGGAAAGTCTTGAACGTTAAAAAAAACCTTGTTTTTCCTTTCTATTCTTTTCCTTTCTCATCATAAAATACTCTGGAACGTTAATTTTCTTATATTCCTTTCAAATCCTTTCTTTTCTCTCCTTTAAGGAACTATGGAACACAGTGTTAGTGCGCGGTGGGCCACCCCACCTATTTCGTAACTTGATAAAAGTGGGCGTTAGCATATGAAAAAGGTGGTGGCGGTCCACCCCCATCGACCATGGAAATTGATACAGTGTGTGTGTGTGTAACATATGTTGATTGTTCTTAGCTTAGTATTAGTTCACTTGTTGATCTTATATATGAATTAACATTAATTTAGACATCGTTTAGCAGTGTAAACTGATAAGTTTACGCGATACATTTAACTAGTGATTCGTACGTGATTGCAACTCAGTTAGGGGCGTTCATTGGATCGGATAATTAATTATTCAGTTTTTTCGTTTTGCATATGATTGCAACTCAATAGTGTTAATGGGGAGACACCTTTGCATACATCTTCGGAAACAGATGGATGATAATTTTCGAACCATAGTAATTGGGAAATAAGTGCTAATACTCTATGAAATAAGCTTGAGCATATATAAATGCTCAAAAGATATTGAACAATAACTTGTTATTGATTAACCAGGTGGTGGGATTAATCACAATGGGGTAGCTTGTATCACCAATCATTTGAACGCATTTTGAGAAACAATAAGTTGGCTTCCAATAATGAGTTGAGCCTAAAATATGTTAGAAACTTTAGGTTAGTTTATGGTAATTCCAAAACTTAAGGGACTAGAAGTGTAAATATGATTGACTAGTTGTTATAAGTGGTTGTTAATCTGTTTAGGATAGTTAATTCGTTTTTCAATTCTTTATAATCATCTTCTTCGATTAATAAGAAACCTTAGATCTTGATCTTATTTTTCATTATGTTTTGATTCAATTCCCGGTACCTAGTTTCAAATAGAGATCCAAGAGTTATAGATTTTATATAAAAGTGCAACTCTACACATAATAATGTTATTAGCATCTAATTTTGTTTGAAGTTTGACTTTTCTTTGTGTATGTTATACTTTAGTTTTCCGGTTTTGTGTTTTTATTTAATTAGACGTTTTTTTGAATGTTTGTTATACATTTTACCTCAGGTTATTCGGATTATTTCTGGTTATCCGAGTCCAATCCGAATCCATCCAAAATTAATTCGGATCAGAACACCCCTAATTCGGAGGGATCGGATGTCGGAATGGGTCCTAAAAATTTCAATTTTGAGCATTCCGAACCGAATAAACTGAAAAATCCGTTGTTCAATTCCGATGAACACCCTAATTGGAATTCATGTTATGTTATGTTATGCCACCAAGAGATTTCTTGAATCTACTCCCACCTGCCATTAAAGCTACACCTACCTCGAAGAACTCAATTCTACTACAAAGTCAACTTTGATTTCCTAATTAAATCAAGAACGTGATCATGCAATTATCTTTTGATTAAATAAAGCATGGGAAAAGCAACAAAAGTTGTGAAACTGGGCTGGAGCAACCCGTTACATCACCAGTTACCTATAAACGAACCAGACGTAGGTTAAAGATGGGCGATCATCCAACCAAAGAAACGAACATGAACCCGAACTCGTTTTAATGTCTGATGCTTACCACAACAAATTACACTATTTGGGCCATGTGTATGAAGGTAATTTTTAACGTTTCATGGTGTTCGGGATGCAAAAGAACCCAGCACCACCGACTCCAAGATAAACAATAACGCAACCGCGATTTTGTTTCAATCAATTCCCTAAGATCAAATCTTGCAAATCGGTGATTTTTTGAGCATGGCTATGGAGATGTAGGAAGCAATCAAGTCTCGACATCTCGGAGCCGATCGGGTAAAGGAACGAGACTTCAAACGTTAATTGAAGAGTTCAATGTTATGGGGATAAAGAATTTTGATACAATTGGCAACTACACCGCGAAGATAACGGGAATAAGGTTAAAAACATCCATGCTTGGGGAATCGTTTGAAGAAAAGAGAATCACCAAGAAATTTCTCACGAGCTTGCCAAGACGTTTTATCCACATCGTTGCTTTGCTAGAACAAACTTTAGATCTCAAAACCGTAGGTTTTGAGGATGATGTGGGATGTTTGAAGGCTTACGAAAGAGAATGAGAGACGGGGATCAACCCGACAATCGAGGTAAGTTGATGTTTCATAAATCTAATTATTACACTAACCATAATAGCTCTCGAGATCAAGCAAATAAACGTTGTGGACGAGGTGCGTCCTTGTCCCGGGGGCCTGGTCGAGGCCATGATACTGGGCAAGACTAGAACCAACCAAAACCCAGACCAATAAAAACCAGAGTGATCAAAATGTGGTTCAAACAACAAGCAAATATGTCGTAAACAAACGAGGACAAACGAAAAGTAGACGGCACATTTTTTATGATGAATTGCATTCAAGAGACCATCCACCTTAACGAATAAAAGTGTTGCAGAACAAACTCAAAGCCGATTCAAGTGATAAAGATGTTTGGTACCTTGATAAGGGCGCGAGTAACCATATGACCGAGAACCGAGCTTTTTTAGCCGAGGTCAATGATCGTATTACCGGTCGGGTTAAATTTGGGGGCAGATCGTGTGTCATGATAAAAGAAAAAGGATCCATCCTATTTGAAGGAAAAACCAGAGAACCAGAACTCTTCACCGACATCTACTATATCCCGGACTTGCAAAACAATATACATTATAAGTCTCGTGCAAGCAACTGAGTCCGATTGTGATGTTTGGATGAGGGTCGACTACTTAACACACGTGACAAAAACGGGGTGTTGTTAATGAAAGTCACAAGACAAAAGTCGGCTTTATAAGATTAAATTAAATAAGGGAAGGTCGGTTTGTCTGAATTCAAAAATAAATGAAGACTAGTGGTTATGGCACGCGAGACTCGGTCACCTCGATTTCCAAATGATGAGGACGATGAAGGGTGTTGGGGTATATTTTTGTGGTTTGGTTCTCGGTTGGTGGGCTTAGGCTAGTTATTGCCTTGGCCGATTAAGGCTTATTGTAAGCCTTATATATAGCTTATGTTTTTATCATTTATTGGGGTTAGACATATTAACATATTATCATCCTTGTAATAGGTTCTCCATTGGGGCTTAAGTACCCGACGTTTGCTAATAGAAACGTGTACTTTGAAGTCTAATATTGTTCTTATTCATCTTGTTTCTTGATTCACCACATGATTGGATTCTGCCTAATCACGTGTTTATTGATAACACATTGAAAGATCCTATCTTGAGACTTATAAGGGGAATGGCCACTTCTAAGATTCATTAAGAAAGCAAATGATATGTATCCTGCATGGTGGGAAAACAAACAAGAAAACCATTCCCGAGCAATACATATTATCGAGCATCCCGAGTACATGAGCTCGTCCATGGAGATCTATGTGGACTGATCACTCCACCAGCTTTAACGGGTAATAAGTTGTCACATCCCCAACTGAAGGCGGAAAAGCTGGGGCGTGCGTAGATTGAAATAATGCATATGGTATTAAATGTAAAAACTCATATGAAATAAATCAACATATTGTTCAAATCAAACATAATCCAAATATAAAACATGACATAGCAATTTATTCATTAAACTTCTAAGTCTGACTCATTTCCTATATGAAACTTTAAGAATCTTCATAACTTAATTTCCATCACCTGAAAACATGAGAGAGTGTCAACTAAAAATAGTTGGTGAGAACATAGGTTTAAAAAAATAATTTTTTTGTTGAAACCATTCCATATGTGTTAAGTTACTTGTATACTTTTGTGATTACAACCAAACCTTTGACACGTTTAGCGAGTCGTCTAATCCACGATTAGACTGTTATGTATAATGTTTAACGATCGTCGGATTCCGAACATACAGGCCTCTACCTGAGGCCTGAGTGGGCGGGTCGAGCCAATAGATCTATCATCATGTTATTCTTAATGTTTAACGATCGTCGGATTCCGAACACACAGGCTTCGACTCGAGGCCAGAGTGAGTGGGTCGAGCCAATAGATCTATCATCATACTACCACGGGCTTGAGAAGCTAATGGTTGTCAATGCGAATATATATACACCTGCAATGGTCACACATAATGAATATTATGAAATGAAGCTTGAATCAAATAGCATGTAAAACAAATTGATTATGCATGTTTTCCACCCCGAAGTATAAAACATTTAAAAGCATATAAAAGGGGCTATGAACTCACCTTTCTTGATGGATGAACACGAGCATGAGCAAGAGTTTGTTGAACCGGTCACGAGATGCCCTAGATTAATTTTTGATTTTTAAACTAGTTAGAATGTCGCGTACTAGAATGTTATAAACCAAGAGCATGACCTCCAGCAAGTTGATTCCTAGGTAAGAGTCACAGGTCTAATGGGATTATTTACACCACTTTTTCCTTCGACAGAACTGTTTGCTTGTCAGATACATATATACCCAGTTTATACTCTATTTGTATACTAACTCAAAATGCTTTAGAATGGTTTTGATAAGTAATAAAGTACGAGGTTAAAAGTGTAATATCATATAGTTTGGGTGTTTATTGACATTTAAGATAGTATAGGGTTCAAAGTGTAAATATTATAGTTTAGGATGTTTATTGATATTTTTGGAAGTATAGGGTTTAAAGTGTAAATATTATATTTAGGATATTTATTGACATTTATGAAAGCATAAGGACCAATCATATAAATATAATTTTTAGTTATGATAACATTATGAGTTTTTAAAGATCATAAGAATATTCATAGTTGTTTATGGAAAAATTATACTTTGATCCAAGATTTTGAGAAAATAATTGTGATCCCTTTGAATAACATGATCATCATAATCTTTTAAAGCAAAACAGTAAGGGTTTTATTAACAATTTATAATGATCATGGTGAGGGTATATGGACAACTGTGAAGATTCAAATAAAACTCAAGAACCTAAGAACAAATTAAAAGAAATTCAAAAGAACAAGATCAAAATCAAAGAAATATGAGGAATAACAAAGAAAACATGTAGAACTTACTTGATTATGCTTAGGGAAAAATAAAGACTGAGATTTGGTGCTAAAAATAATGAGAATGAGAGGCTCTATTTTTAGTGGAGGGTGGAATATGGCTTGGTTTAGAATAAATTAAATGGTGGGACTTTTGCTAAGTTGTGGGGTTTAATGTAATCATGGTGTCACAGCTTTGTAACTCGGTTCAAATATAGTTTCACCTTAGGTGATTTTTAAGATGACTTACGAACTAAAGGCGGGTGAATGCTACAAACTTATTAAGGGTAATAATAAGCTATTAATCGGGTGGGTTGTGGTGTGATATACAATTGTCGGTGCATTGTGTTGTTTAATCTTTATGGTGCGAATTAATCTATTAATGGTGTTTTGTAGTGTTTTCAGTTTGTATCGATAAGGCAGGTGAAATAACCCAGTGTCGGGGTAAGGAGACGTAAGGGAACATGGATGTAAAAAATGAAGATTTAAACCGTTGTGGGAGTCGTGCCTCGAGGCTGAAGCTTGACACGCTTCGAGTTTATATATATATATATATATATATATATATATATATATATATATACACGTGTGTGTGTGTGTGTGTGTGTGCGTGAATCATACTTGTATAATTATATGTAGTTAGTGAATCCTCACTTAGCTTCCTCTAATTAGTTATGGTGGTTATGATACACAGGTATAAAGAGTCTTCTATACATTGAGGCAATTATGATATGTGAACTACGCGGGTTGGCATGTACTATGTATCTTGCTGGGAAGTTGATTAGAGGGACTTATCCTATTTAACCTGATGGTCAAATAAGTGGCTTAACCCAACTTAAAAGATAAGTGAAATAAATATCCCATTTTCATTTATTTGAGTTGGATGATGGCCACATATTTAGATGTATATCGTATATGTGGTAACGTGGATAATACCATAGAAATATTGAATTGTGAGTTGACTAATCATTGGGTGATGGCATGTGACAGTCTTGGATGGTGAAAGGCTTTGGTGATTAAATCAATGGATCGGGTCAATGGGATAGGGACATGGAGTTGGCACGGTGTATGATTTTGCATAGTTGGTTTGTA
This sequence comes from Bidens hawaiensis, assembly GCF_021521415.1. Classification (NCBI taxonomy): domain Eukaryota; kingdom Viridiplantae; phylum Streptophyta; class Magnoliopsida; order Asterales; family Asteraceae; genus Bidens; species Bidens hawaiensis. The sequence continues at coordinate 13,736 of NW_027504907.1, forward strand.
AAGTCTTTCTTTTACATTGTGGTTTTATTGGTGTTTTGGAGTATAAGCTCCATGTTGATTGATTAAGAATCAGAGTGTCCTTGTATATTTGTCACTTTTGTATGGGTTTTGCTCGGTATCTAAACAGGTTTACATTTCGTAAGGGTCGTTTATTTTACAAAAAGGTCACACTGAAATTTTATTAAAAAAAACCTAGGGAGTGTCAGGGGTATTATATTGGTTGTATGTCAGGATAATATTATATTTTGTAGTATTGTGAATGGAATTCTTTATAAAGAAAAAAAAAAGACAATATGGGCCTATTTTCCGCAAGATGCTTAAATATATGTTTTAAAATTTTGGGGTGTTTCACCTTACCATCACCATTATTTTTTCCAGCCCTTCCACCAAAGAGGAGAGATAATGATGGATGCACTTTTCTTTTTTAATTTCTTTTTCAACTTATTTTAATTTTCAAATAGAAATCCATATTTTAATGTCTCAGACAATTCTAATTACTTCATATAATGTGTTAAAGTAATGTAAACATAATTCAACATGCACATTTATAGCATGTTACACCTTATAAAATTAGGATATTCAGAACCTGAGCCTGCGTAGATCTGAATGTAGCATAGAGTACACAAAAATAATAGTTACGCTGTTTGTAAGAAAAAACCAAAGCATGTTTGCACACCAGCCCTATCCTGGGCTGAATGGCCTCAGACATGAGTGGAAGGGGCTCAAAACTGAACTGAATGAGCTCAAACCTAAGTGGGAGGGGATTCGTAGTATTATAAAAATCTTATTTGTTGAAAAAGGGCTTCACGAAGGGCCCTTGGAAGTTTGTTCTTTAGATTTTCATAAAGAAAGACAAATTTGTTCTGGATCTTAACGAAAAAGTACGGATTCGCCAAGGATCTGATGAAAAACGGACCATTAGAGTTGAAGAGATACCTGAGAGAGCACGGACCTTCCATTGTAGATGTGGAACCCGCAGATGTTTTCTCCGGTCCCACAGATAGCGCCAATGTTGAAACCCAATACACTCCGGGTTCGGAATGGACTCGGGTCTCACTATGGAGGGGGAGAATTCTCCAGCTCAGATCCATTTTCATCATAGTCATCATTGTTTTTCCCCTTGTGCGTATATGTGTTTATGCAAAGAGAAACTACATTTGTATATATGTGATATAAGGCTAAATATATATAAATCCCTTGTTTATTTTATATAATATTTTATTAGTTTTGTCTGGTTTTATGTAAGATTTGTATATTACTAACGTATTTGTATATTTTAGGTTCCGGGTTTCAATCATGTCGAAAAGAGGGCGAAAAACAAGCGAAAACAAGCAAAATGGGAGAAGGCCCATAGCGCGGCAATTTGGGCCCAGTTTTCTAGAATATTCTACAAATATTAAGTCTATGGGCTCAGATTTCTAGAATCTTCTACAAATATTAATTTTATGGGCTTAGATTTTCAGAATCTTCTCTAATTTTAAGTTTATGGGCCTTGAAAGTCTATATAAACACCCATAAACTTAACCCTAATCATAACCTGAATACCCTAGCCGGCCATGACGAATTTGGGAGCCTTAGAAGTGACCTTTTGGAGGTTTGGAATCATTCGGTGGCGAGCATATTGATCAAGAACGAAGACCCCGGGTTTTATCACCTTTAATCTTTCGTTTCTTTTATTTTCCACCATGAATTCCTTCATTATTGTTTTGTTTGATTTTACCATGCTAGGCTAAACTTTATAGACTGCCTAGGCTTATGATGAACCTTTGTTGATGTTGTGTTTTGATTTGATTTGGGATTTATTTATCGTTATGGTTTTATGATTTAGTAAAATGTTTAATTATATTAAATTGATGCATATGGATATTTAGGATTGTTTGATTAATTGTTATTATTCCATAGTTGCCTTGATTATTGTTTGTCATTATGATAGGTTGCTATTAGGTCAATTACTTTATGTTCTTGATTATTTTATGATTGATTTGCAATAAGATCATAGGAATAATAATTATTATTTAAATAAACCTAAGTGTGCTGCTAACCTAAATCTGTAAAGTGCTAGGTTGTTGATAGATCTTTATTATTTGATCTTGTTAGATTTAGTTCTTTGTAAGAAGTCCGTCTAGGTTTGATTATTTAATTATTATCTATTGAATCAATTAAACATTTTAAACTGCCTTTGATTTCCGCGCTGTAAAGTAGGATTTCGTATAAAGGAACTAAGTCATAAATAATTAGGTGACCGTAAGGAAACTTGATTTTTAATACCGGTATGCGTTAAAACTTATTAAGAAACCCATAGGTGTCTCTTGAGAAGGGTCAGGGGTCCTGTTCAGGTTTTCTCTTATGTGTCTATTTTACGATCCCAGTCCATAACTAAATATTTTCCCGGTTAATTAACAATTGAAATTTAGGGGATTCTAGCCTAGGTAGTTTTCTCATCATCATCTTATTTAGTCAAACTTGTGTTTTTGTTTAATTTACTTGTTTTCTTAAATTAGTTTTTAATAATAATTTTAAATTAGTATTTTAATTAAGAAAACCCTCAAATAAATATAAATTAACAAGTCGTGTATGTAGTTGAGTCTAATTAGCTAATAAACGTAGTTTAAAGAGTCTCGTGGGTTCAATATCTGGACTTACTTAGCTTTACTAGAGTCGATCGGTGCACTTGCCGGTTAGTAGTTTAATCGAGTTTTAGAGAGTCTAGAGTATTACTTAGTGTCTAGATTAGCGTAATTTTAGTTAATAATATTAAACTACTTTTAGCACATCAAGTTTTTGGCGCCATTGCCGGGGATTATTGGCAATTGCGTTATTAGCTTTGATTAGACTTGCTATATACATGCTATTTGTATTTTGTTTTGTTTTTGAGTCGTAGAAGTTAGGTTAATATAGTTTAGGTTTGTTTAGTAGTCTTTTAGTAGAGTCTACATACGTGTTATTTTATTTTGATTCATAGGAGTCTAATTGTCCATGTCTTTTATTTATTTTGATTCTCGTAAACATATGTGAGATTTGTGGTGGACCCCATTTTACGCTTATATGTCCTCAATATGTGGGCTGTTTGTCACATTATTATGCTAACGCTCCTGTGTAGCCGCAACAAAATTTTTGGCAGGGGCATCCTTCGTATTATTATGATGATCTACATCAGCAGCAGCAGCATAATCAGGGTCAATTCGATGGTCAATATTCTAATCACAACCCTATTGAGAGTAGTATGAAGAAATTAGAGAACGTGTTAGCTTAATATTTGGCCTCAGATTCCCAACAGAAGTTAGTTGAGCAGGACATCATCTTGAAAAATCAGCAGAGCGTTATTACAGATCTCCAACGTATAATAGAAAGCATTACTAGGAGATTGGACGACGAAGAAGAAGAAAAAAAGAGATTGAAGTTATTGCAGTATGTTGACGTATCAAATGAGGGGATCAATCAACTAACGGAGACGAAAATGGACAATGAAGTCCCACCTCCGGTTCCACAAGTCGCTGTTGCTAATTATTGGAGTGACTCTGATGATGAAATAGAGGTCTTTAGTTAAGAAAGAAGAGATAGAGGAGGAAGTGGATTTGGGAGATTCACTTTAGTTGATGTTTGGTGTTGAAGAAGAGATAGAGGAGGAAGTGGATTTGGGAGAGTCACTTGATTTGATGTTTGGTGTTGAGGAAGAGGTTGAGAATAAGTTATGCGAGGAGGATGAGTTTTTGGATTTGGAGTTAGAGGGGTTGCCTGAGTACGATGAAATAGGAGAGTTTGATTCGGAGGGTGACTTAGCAGTTTTTGAAGCTCTACTAGAGAGTGGTGGTAGTGGAAGAGCATCACAGCTGGCCTGTGATACTTATAATAAATGTCGCTACGGGAGAAGGCGAAGAGAAGAGCATCTGCGAACCGGAATAATTTTCAAGTCAGAAGATGGTCTACAGGAAAGAAGAAGCCATTGAAGTTCAAGAACGACCAGTCTTCTCGATACATGTCATGCATCTGGTTCTTGCCAGGTAAGTTTAAATTTTGGTGGTCTGACCTGTTAAGGATTTTTAAATCATTTTTCAATTCCATTGAGAAAAGTTCAATGTTTAACAAGTACCAGGTGGAACTGAACGGGTTGGATAAGGTCCAGATCAAAGAGAAACCTCCTGATTAAGTTTAAGTATGGGGAGGTTCCGCGGAGTTTGTATAATGTTCGAGTCACTAGCGTAGTCTTTTGTAGTTTTTCTTTGCTTTTGTGTTTTTAAGTTTTGTAGGATTTGAGCTAGAAGAGTATCCTCGGGCAGAGTATAGTGAAAAATTCAAGTGTGGGGATGGAGCAGCAGGAGCCGTATACTTTTTATTTATTTGCTACTATTATTCATATTATATATTGTTTAGGGTTAGTCTGGTGACTTTGAAAGTTTAACATCTATCAAGTTGATAAGATATTTTTTTAGATGTTGTTTGATGTGTTTGCCGCTTCCGTTCGTGAGTGAGAGAATGAGATACTATTTGCTGAACACGATTGGAGTTGGAGGGCAGCTTTGGAGTAAGACTTTGGCATCATAATTTAATGTGCATATTACCAGCTAAGTCTTTTCCATTATTTAGTTTGTTTATTTTTATTTATTTATTTATTTTTCTTATTAGGGTTTTAGTTTTTTTGTATTTCGATTTTATTTTTTATTTTTAGTCTTTATCCCTGCATTGAGGACATTTGAGTCATAGTTAGACTGCCTTTGATTTCCGCGCTGTAAGGTAGGATTTCGTATAAAGGAACTAAGTCATAAATAATTAGGTGACCGTAAGGAAACTTGATTTTTAATACTGGCGTGCGTTAAAACTTATTAAGAAACCCATAGGTGTCTCTTAAGAAGGGTCAGGGGTCCTGTTTGGGTTTTTTCTTAGGTGTCTATTTTACGATCCCAGTCTATAACTAAATATTTTCCCAGTTAATTAAGAACTGAAATTTAGGGGATTCTAGTCTAGGTAGTTTTCTCATCATCATCTTATATAATCAAACTTGTGTTTTCGTTTAATTTACTTGTTTTCTTAAATTAGTTTTTAATAATAATTTTAAATTAGTATTTTAATTAAGAAAACCCCTCTCAAATAAATATAAATTAATAAGTCGTGTTTATAGTTGAGTCTAATTAGCTAATAAACGTAATTTAAAGAGTCTCGTGGATTCGATATCCGGACTTACTTAGCTCTACTAGAGTCGATCGGTTCACTTGTCGGTTAGTAGTTTAGTCAAGTTTAGAGAGTCTAGAGTATTACTTAGTGTCTATATTCGCGTAATTTTAGTTAATAATATTAAACTACTTTTAGCACATCAATATGAGAGTGAGATAAAGAAAGAGTTGCCTCCAGAACCTTGATCCCTCTACATGAGATATCTCACTACTATATATAGTGAGTGAATGGGCCTTAACTTGTTAGGCTTGCTCCATTTGAACTTATTGAAGTTGGGCTTCACAGGTTGAACTACTGGGCTGAGGCATAATATTAGATAAGTGACCAAGCAAATTTAAACTCAGCTCCATAACCCAATTTCGAGGTTACTTCTTCACTGCTCTTTAAAGTTTTCAAGTTATTTTCACTTATTATTGACTACTAGCTAGGTATTTGTTATTTATTGTATACTTTTTATTATTATTATTATTATTATTATTATTATTATTATTTAAATGTTTATATTCTTGGTGTTAAATTTATATTTGCTTAAGTGTTTTTTTAATAGCTAATTTCCTTTCTACCTTTCACCCCATATCTCAAGTGAGACTAAAATTCATAATCATTTGGTTGTAAGGCATACACCTTTGTCACTATAACAAGCTACTGGTTGTTACTTAAGTGTTTCTATATTTTTAGTTTTATTTTATACGTTTTTATTTTTGTTATATATAATAAATGAATTTCAGCGATATAAACTTTCTTTTAATTAATTATAGTTATTGTCTACCCGATCGTACATCTTCAATCCAAACATTACTATGCCCCGTAAAAAAGTTTTAGTATCTGTCACTTCATACAAAATTTGTAATACCATTTCTACAAATACACAATTAAGTTAAATTGTAACATTCTGGAAATTTCGGTTTATATTTGACAACTTAGGAAAGGTGAAGAACTCAAAGAATTCACGAAAATCAAGACCCTGAATATATATGACAACAATCAGCACGTAAAATGAGGAAATGAAAATTTGTACCCATCGAGCTACCTGACTGATGAAAACGTAGTCCGTCGCGCTAAGCGATGGAGCTGGGATAAAACCGAAGTTGGAATGGTGTCACGCTACGTGACGACCTAACTCTTGGTCCGTCGCGCTACGACGCGACGTGGCCACCACGGTCAAGTGACACTTGTGGACACGTGGCACCACGTGGCAGACCTAGGGTTGACAATGCAACCCTAGTGGGCAGTGTTGCGCTACGCGACAACCACCACTTTTGTCCGTCATGATACGTAACGGACTAAAATAATCGAAGGCGGCTAAGGGCACCATCGCGCTACGCAATGGGCAACCTTATTCTCCCCCCGATACTTGACAGAGTAGAAAATCCACCTATATAAAGGGGGCTCACGGATCATTCCAATCTCACACCAAACACACAATCTGCACACACACACACAGTCTGGATTTGCGTGTCAAGTCTCGTAGTGCGTGCCAAGCCCCGAGGTTCCGACGGTTTAAGCCCCAGTTCACGTGTAAACTTCCGACGGTATAAGTGCTGCTCGTTCAAGCTTAGGCGTGTAAACTTTAAATACTTGTGTAAGGTATTGGTTCCGATTAAGTTATTATTATATATGGCTAAGACCCTAGTCGACATTATAGCTCAAACCTTGATCAAATTTAAGTTTACCTAAGCTTTACAAAGGTTAGTTGAAATGTCGTTTCTTCATCATTAAGAAACCTAAGCTTTTACATGCAAGGATTATAATCAAATTGAAGATTCTTCTTGAAAAGAGAAACCTAACATAAATGTTTTTTTCATGAAGAAGAAACATAATACATGATTGGTAAATAATCGGAAAGACTACATGTCTAAATATTTTATTCAAACAAATGATCTATCAGGGTTTAAAGCTATAAGAATCAGACTAAAGGTCTATAGCCAGATCAAAAGACGATCCGGGTATTTACGTAAACATATTTCATTATAGTTTAAGCATCATTCATTCACAAAGGATTTCAAACGAGATCACCACATCATTCAGAACAGACAATCATAGGTGAATACGTTAAACCTTTTACAATCAGTCATTAATATAAATGGGTTGTTTGTCTTATCAAGCCAGTCAAATGTTTATAAGAGATTATGTGATCTCTCATATACCAGATAGAAAATAAAAACAACTGAGACCGAGTACAAATGTGTCTGGATCCAAACAAAACTAAATAAGCAGTCATAGCTAGTCCTCCAAATGGCATTAGTTCCCGGAGAAACATTGAATTGTGTGTGTATGGCAAGTGGTACAAATCCCAGGAATAAGAGACGTTACTGCTGAGTTGGTTCAAGAAAACTATCTTGTCAAATAAAGGTTTGTTAAATGTTTTTAGATTCAACGATTCACCCGCAAATAGCTGACGTATTATACCCCCACATTTCAAGGTAGGGATGAGATCGGCACCGTATCGGCACCGGTATCGAAAATCTCGATCCCGAAAGTCATAAATTCTTGGTATCGGTATCGTACTGATACCAAAACTCGAAACTTTGGTGCTGACGGTATCAAATCGGTACCGATTTTGGTACCGGTACCAATACCAATTGGTATCTACACCGAATTTGCTCATCCCTATTTAAGGGAAACAAGTTTAGCACATATATCAAAGAATTAGAGTTACTCATGGAGTTAGATGCTCGTTATATGAAGATGATTCAGTTTATAAATAAATCATTATAAACAAATGAACGGTGTTTTGCAATTCAAATACTTGGGTGTTTAATTCCCGGGTATGTTTTCAATATAAAGTAATATTTTAATAAACTAAAGTCTTTCGCTAAAACAAAATCTGCAACTATGTATATTTACAAAACTTATGCCTGCTATTAGTCACACTTCTAGACCGAAGTCAGGGTGCGACAAAAATCGATCTCCACGTTATTTATGTTTATGCATCTTAATTCCAATATTCCATCTACCTAGTAACATATGTATATTGACACATATTTTTGAATAAAAAAAACAGTCATGTTTTTGAATAAAAAAAACAGTCTCTTAACGGAGAGATTGTTTTCCATTTATACACAACAATTATGTTTTGGATAATTAAACTTTTAATTTTATAATTTATGAACTTATTATGCTCGCCCAATACGTCCAAACCATGAAATAAGACATCTTTAAAATTATTAAAACCTATATATCGACGCAATCTTAAAAGGCGCAAAATTAAAACGATGTTTCTTACACAAACATGAGCATGTCGGTTTCTTACATAAACATGATCACGTCAGTTTTAAATTAACTCACTGTTATATCCACAAGCACATAATGAGAAACACTAAAACCACATGGTGATATAATAACATGACAGCGCCAATTAATAAATGCACACATGTTTATATACCGATACGAATTTGAATGGCCCAAAATTTAAATGATTTTTTAAACACAAACATGAGCGCGTCGGTTTTGAATTAATTGATAGTTATATCCACACGCACATACTTAGAAACATTAACACCACATAATAAAATAGTGAATAATAAGAACACACCAGTTAATAAAAACACACATGTTTATGTACTGGCGCGAACTTGAAGGGCTCATATGCTAATGACGTGTCGTTGAATACCCATCATAGTACAATATCCTTGCTGGCCCAACTTAGCATGTTTTATGCACTTCTGCTTTATCCGAAAATCAAGTCCACCATCTACAACTAAAGGCCAATCTTAATTTCATTCACACTCACATAAGTAAATGATGTTGTAGATGAGTTTATCTAGTTTATCGTAGACTAGATGGATGCCTGTGTGATGCAGCGGCAAACACAGATCATGGTAATTAGGAGTCTGTTTAAAACCCAAAAACCGATCCAAAACAAAAAACAAACCGTGATAACCAAGTCAAAAGAAAAACTGACGGTTTGGTTTTATCTTTCCATAAAAACCAAACTTTGGGCTTGGTTTCGTTTTTTTGCGTGTAACTAAAATGAAAAGCCAAACCGAACGTATAACTTTTATTCTTAAATATGAAGTAATTTATAATAGTTTAATTTTTTGTTTAACTATTATCCCCAAATGCATAACAATCAATTAATTACTAACTAAGCAAAACAAATTAGGCCCAAATTAATTAATTTTGGTCAAAAGTTTTTTTCGACCAAAATTCAACTCTAAATGGCAAAAAATAACAAAAAACATGATACCCAACCCAACATAAACCAAAAATTGAAAAACTAAATGGTTTTCTGACACGAGGTCGAAGACTCGCACAAAAATAAACCAATTACAACTAACTAGATAGCGGTAAGTGGGTGTCGAACACGAGGAGTTTATAGAATATGTGTTAATAGAGTAGCTCAACAATTAGCTATTATAAATGTAAATGACAAAAAAATAATTCTCAAGTTGGTTTTGATTTGATTTTATAAACTAAATAAACGAAACGAAGGTTGTAAACAATTGATTAAATGAGCATTCCTCTTGGTTATTACACAACTCTTTTGTTTAAGTTCAATGCATAAATCATAACATCTTGATTTCGTGTAAGTGTAATTGTTTGTGATTAATCAAGAACTAAGTACTCGGATTCCTAGAACGCGAGGTCATTACTTGGTAATCAATCAATATAATCTTAACCCTAATTTCTTCTACTAAATCTCGATTGTCAACAACACCAAGAACGTATAGAACGAAACTAGGTTAAACGATATGACAAATTACAAACAATCAAATAAACAACGTGATTATATTAATCTAAACGATTCGATAATCAATCCAAGTGCAAGAACAATAAACAAAAAGAGTATTGCAATAACCTTACAACCAAGAAAAATACTAGAAGTTTTAGCCACACATAATTGAAATCATCATACCAAGTTTAATTCGAAGTAATCCAAGATTATGATGTTAATCTTCAATTAGAAACACCCAAAATATTGTTTCAGGGCACCAAAATCACCCACACCAATTGTCTAGTTCGGAATCTCCAAGAATGGAACCCAAAAATCCTTTAAAACCCATTTTTCGAGTTGTAACCGACATTAAAATGCTGAGGCTACAGTAAGCTACGGTGGCTACCGTAAGCTACGGTAGCCCTGAAGTTCTTACGGCGGAAAGTGTCTGTTTACGGTGGCTTTTTACGGCAGACCCCTAGCGTAGCTTACGGTGGCTACCGTAAGCTACGGTAGACCCAGTTCAAAATTTCATTTTTCTTTATCAATTCTTGGTTGTTGACTTCCTGCATTGACTCTCTTGTTCCTTTTCATCTGAACACACTTGAGCAACCTTTTCTCCTCATTTGTACCTGAGTTAACACAACATAGTGTAGTAATCCAAATCCTTGAATTTATACATAAACGCACACGTTTTAACTCGAATTACGACACTTAAGGGTGGCTCTACAATCCACCCGTCATTTTCCATACTCAAAACCCGACATTATGGTTGTTTGCTCACTTATAAGCCCAAAATCAAACTGAACGGATCCATGCACACCTATACTGGTAATTTCGTAACATATTAATATTGTTGAAATGAAAAGAACCACAACAATATCATAGTTAAATTATGTAAGGCTCCAAACCCGGGGTGCCCTACTTAGTGTTGGATTTACTCGTAAACACGGTAATAATTATCAAAGTTAATATAAAATTTTGCGGAATAATATAACTTCAACCATCCATTACACAATCATTCTAAGTCTGAATTCAAACAAACACTTAAAAATTAAAACTTGTCTTAAGCATTCAAACATAACCAAAAACATTACAAATCCTCTTTTCTTCAGATGCCAGATTCTTTATTCTTCAATGGCATGTGTGCTCCTCAAGCTAGTTGCCTAAATCTATTTGTCTGCATGCATACTAAAGGTCATCTACACTAAGTGAGTTCTAGTTTAACAAGTCCACAGGTTGCTGTTACACATACATACATACATACATACATACATACATACATACATGCATGCATGCATATAGTCCTACCCAAAGATACTATCCTTACACACAACCTGCACTTATATTCTTACATTCTTACTCTTACATATTTTTACATTCTTGTAGTTTATAAGTGTCTGCCGTTCTAATTCTTGTATAGATATTGTAGAGTCTACCAATCTATTTGTTGTGTAGTGAAGTGGTATGAAAAAGTTGTTAGTTTTTCAAAGGAGTTTTGATTGACACAAAGTCGAGTTTTAAATTTACAAAATTATTTTTATCTTAACTAGACCACACACAAATAGGCAAGTGCACCTATAGCCTATATAGTATAGTATGGGTAAGAACCACGTATCGATCCAAGGACACACTTATTTGATTTTTACTACTAAATAGTCGTATTTATTTTAACCAGAAGTAAACATCATAGTGGTTTGGTTTAGCAAGTAAATTTAAAAGAAATTTAAAAGCATGAATAAAAGACAATATTTTTGGATTTTTATATTTTATAGATATGATCAAGGATAAAAGTGTACCATCTTCGTTGAAACTCCTTTTAACTTGGTTTAACATTTAATTAGTAAACATGTGATATAAACTTTCTTTGGTAATTCAATGTGGGAATAACACCTTATTCCTAAGTCTTGTTATTCTATGATAATTAAACAAAGAGATACGTATAACTTCATAACCTCCACTAAAAACATCATTTTACGTAAGCAAATTGGTTTATACTAAGTATTCATAAGATAACTTACTTTAAAGATGAGATAATTCCTTAAATTATGTAAGGCCCCGAACCCCGGGAACCCTACAGTTGGTAAACATTCAAAACACTTGTAAAAATACTTAAACTTAAAAATGATTCATTTCATTAAAATAACCAATTCAGAGTATAATTCAGCGGAAAACATAAATAATAAAATAAGTTCCCAAAATCCCAGGAATATTGCCCAAAACCAATTTAATTATATTTTATAAAACTTTTTAAAATAAAATGTTCAAAAATAAAATCTTCCATCCACGTATGCCCTTCACCGTCCAAGTAGCTTCGTGCACGTCCAAGCGATAAGGCATCCTCCTCCTAACCTTAATCTCACACTAACATGCACACAAAGTCAGCTTGAGCTGAGTGAGTTCAAGTTTTAATAAATAACATCAATAATAATAATCATATAGTCATCCCAAGAGTTTTAAAATAAAAGGGATAAAACAGTTAGGCCAAATAAACGAGATAAAACAGTTAGGCCATCATCAACAATAAGTAATCATCCTTATATATATATATATAAACATCCTTATAATTATATACCTATATATATATCATCCAAGTAATAACATCAGGGTTGAGCAAACATACAACCCAAACACGTAACATCAACGCATGCAAACACAAAGTAGGCATACGCAACACCAGTAGTCGAAACGACTACAACATCGCCAAATATAGGCCAAGCAATAATGTATGTATGTATATATATATATATATATAACATCCCAAGGCCTACCATATACTAGCAAGCCTATATAAAATCGTTTAAAACATTTCATCAAGTAAGAAAACACTTAGGTGTGCATGCTAGCCCGAAATTTAAAAAGAGTTAAAAGGGGGCACCATGAACTCACCTGAAATCAATCGAACACCTGCAACGAGCTAGGAAATCCTTAAGTGCACAATCACAAGCAAGGGCCTGTAAATTATACACAACGCGTTACTAAACTAGACCGTAAGAACACTCTTGCCTAATGGGCCGTTCAAGCCCAACACTTTGGCCCCAGTCCCAACAACTTGGTCCAAGGCCCAACACTTGGCCCAAGGCCCAACCCATACCCAATTACTTTACCTCAGCCCCTAAAACCTTTCAACTAACCAAATCCACCGGTTAAGGCTAAAACAAACTTATCGATTAATAACAAGTAAAACGTGTAGATTTTAGCATGCGAAAATGCATTTAATTACCTAGGATAACCTTTGAAATAAATTATTAAATTTTTACCAGACTTTAATAAATGTCTTAGGTTTATAAAAGTATTTTTATTATATTTTTCTATTGGACACAAAAATTATAAAAATTCATCCAACACAGCAAGGTACGTGCAGCTATTTCAGTGCGCAACAAAATGGTTTTATTTTTATCAAATTCGTTACCGAACCAAATTAAACGATTCCAATTGGGTTTGGTTCCTAACTCAAAATAATAACTTCCAGAAGTGGAACCAACCAATTTGGACCTGTCGAAAAAAGGTTATGACGTCGGGAAGATAGACCAGAATCCGTCATCCCGCATCAGCTTTGACACTCGATTTTATAAATTCAAAAAACCATTCAAATCTCGTCCAAAAATTACGTATTATACCTTTCTGGAAAATAGACTCAAAATAGAACATCATGGAAAGAAGAATCGATAAAAAACAATGGATTAACATCGCGTTACAGACCCTACAATAAACGTATACGAATCTGTCAGCAAACTGTTATCATCAAAACTCAATCTTAACGACCAATAAGCGCGTTAATATGATCAATTAAGGGGTAAAAGACATGGGGAATCATAAAATCGACCTTGAATTGAAGTTTTTACGATTGAAACACGGCTGCACAGAAGAAAATCGCTAGGGGGGGCTGTTCTTCGGCCGATCGCAGCTGGTAGGAGTTAGGGTTAGGGTTTGTTTTGTTTTATGATATGAAAACAAAAGTTACATCCAAGTCCCTCCAAATTAAAGTATAAAGCATTATGGAAGAAAAGTTAAATGGTTTAACGTACCGAGATGACGTAAAGGCTTCCGTGACACGTCGGATAAATCCCGAGTATTATACATACTTTAGAAGCCTTAATCTCTTGAACCGAAATTAACGGGCGTTACAAGTCCACCCCCTTTCAACGGGATTCGTCCCCGAATCCCGATGCGACAGGAACAACTGCGGATAGAGTTTCATCATCTCGTCTTCGGACTCCCAAGTAGCATCAGAACCCCTACGGTGCCTCCACTGCACCTTCACCTGTCTAACCACCTTATTACTCAAACGCCTTTCCTGACGGTCAAGTATAGCAATAGGTTCCTCAACATAGTTCAGCTTACTATCCAACTCAAAATCATCAAGAGGCACATGACCTCCTCATCGGCTAAACATTTCCTCAGATAGGACACGTGGAACGTAGGATGAATCCCCGCGAGCTCATCGGGCAGCTCCAGTCAATACGCTACCTCACCAACACGGGACAAAATACGGAACAAGCCTATGAACCTCGGACTAAGCTTCCCCCTCTTACGAAAACAAATAATACCCTTCCAAGGAGAAAGTTTCAACATAACCCATCTCCAGCCTCAAACACAATAGGTCTTCGCCTTTTATCTACGTAAGACTTTTGACGATCCTGAGCGGCCTTCATAAAAGCCTTAATCTTATCGAGTTTCTCAGTCGTAGCCTCGACCACCTCCAAACTACCCAATTGCTTCTGACCAATGGAACCCCAACAGACCGGAGTCCTAACCTCCTACCATACAGCATCTCAAACGGTGGCATCCCAATCATGGCGTGATAACTGTTATTATACGAGAACTCTACTAATGGTAAGTGACGATCCCAACTACCACCAAAATCGATTACACAGGCCTGCAACATATCCTCAAAAGTCTGAATGGTCCTCTTGGACTGACCATCCATCTGCGGGTGATAGGCAGTAATGATAAGGAGTTTGGTACCCATCTCCTCGTGAAACTTTTCCAAAACCTGGAGGTAAACGCGTATCCCTATCCGAAACAATAGATACCGGCACCCCGTGCCTAGAGACGATCTCACGAATAAACACATCGGCCAACTGCTCGGAATTAAAAGTCTCTCGGATCGGCAAGAAATGAGCGCTCTTGGTCAATCTATCAACAATTACCCAAATGGTGTCATAACTACCCTTAAGAGTACGAGGCAATTTAGTCACAAAATCCATAGTAAGATGCTCCCACTTCCACTCTGGTATTTCTAAAGGTTGAAGCTTCCCGAACGGCTTTTGATGCTCGGCCTTAACTTGTAGACACGTCAAACACTTACTCACATACTGAGCCACCTCAAACTTCATCGCAGGCCACCAATAATTCTTCTTCAGGTCTTGATACATCTTGGTCGTGCCCGGGTGAATAGAATAGCGCGAATTATGTGCCTCATCCAAAATTTTATCTCTGAATCCCCCATACTTCGGTACCCATAAACGACCATCCTTATACTTCACCCCGTCACCGACATCTTCCAACAATTTCTCCTGACCCCAAACACGCTCTGACATAATCCATTCCACTTGCAAAGCCTCATTTTGAACGTTGGCTATTTGTTTCAAAATATCGGGTTTAAGAATATGCTGATAGGATTTCACACGAATAGGTTTTGGTCTCTCCTTCTAGCTTAACGCATCGGCTACCACGTTAGCCTTACCCGGATGGTACATAATCTCCAGATCGTAGTCCTTAATCAACTCCAACCATCGACGCTGTCGCATATTCAGTTCCTTTTGCTTGAAGAAATATTTTAAGCTCTTATGATCGGTATAGATAACGCAAGGAACACCGTACAAATAATGGCTCCACAACTTGAGCGCAAACACCACCGCCGCCAGCTCCAAATCGTGGGTAGGATAATTCGCCTCATGAGGCTTCAACTGCCGTGAGGCATAAGCGATGACTCGACCTTGCTGCATCAAAACACACCCAAGCCCCTGATAAGAGGCATCAGAATAAACCACCAGATCATCGGTGCCATCAGGTAGAGCTAAAATCGGGGCATGCGTTAAGCTGTTCTTCAACTCGAGAAAAGCCTCCTCCTGCTCAGTACCCCAAACGAACTTAACACTCTTCTTAGTCAACTTGTTCAGCGAAGAAGCAATTTTCGAAAAGTCGGGAATAAAGCGGCGGTAATACCCCGCCAAGCCCATAAAGCTACGGATTTCAGATGGAGACTTAGGAGACTCCCAATCATTCACGGCTTCCACCTTTGCAGGATCAACCAAAATACCACTCGGGTTAATAACATGACCCAAGAACTGAACCTCACGCAACCAGAAGGAACACTTAGAAAATTTTGCATACAACTTGTTCTTTCGCAGAGCTTCCAAAACTTCCGAGAGATGACCGGCGTGATCGGATTCGCTTTTGGAATACACAAGGATGTCATCGATGAACACAATAATCGAACGATCGAGCATCGGCCTACACACCCAGTTCATAAGATCCATGAATGCAGCCGGTGCGTTGGTCAAACCGAAAGACATCACAAGAAATTCATAATGCCCATAACGAGTGCGGAAGGCAGTCTTAGGAATATCTTCCTCCCGAATCTTCAACTGATGATACCCGGACCTAATGTCGATTTTCGAGAACCAACTAGCTCCTTGGAGCTGATCAAATAAGTCGTCGATCCTTGGGAGAGGGTGCCGATTTTTAACAGTGAGCTTGTTCAATTCACGATAGTCAATGCACATCCGCATGCTACCGTCCTTTTTTTAACGAATAGGACCGGGGCACCCCAAGGTGAGATGCTTGGTCATATAAAGCCCTTATCGAGCAAGTCTTCCAACTGAGCCATAAGTTCCTTCATTTCATTAGGCGCTAGGCGGTAGGGAGCTCGGGCAACGGGTTTGGCGCCTAGTACAAGGTCTATATGGAACTCGACCTCGCGATCCGGCGGCACATCTGACAAATCATCTGGAAATACATCCGGGAAATCCCGAACAATAGGAACATCACCGACGGTAGCCACCTCGGTATTCACATTCATAACATACGCCAGATATGCCCCGCACCTCCGCTGCATCAACTTTCCCGCCTTAAGCATGGATATAATATGTGGCGTCGCATCATTCCGATCACCGAAGACCGTAATTTTAGTCCCATCCGGGGCCCTTAGACGAACGAGTTTCTGACCACAAATGATCTAAGCATCAACATTCGCGAGCCAGTCCATCCCGAGCACCACATCGAAACAACCAAGCGGCATCAAATACAATCGCACCGGAAATCTATACCCAGACAACTCAATGGAACAACCCTGAATAGCCCTACACAGACACGGATTTTCCTACGGCGACCTCAACCTCAACACATCGACTACGTGCTCGGATGATTTATTCAACGAGGAACAGAAAGCAGTAGACACAAAACTTCTACTGGCACCCGAATCAAATAAGACTGACGTCGGTAATTCATCAAGTAGAAGGGTATCTGGGATAACATCATGCTCCTACTTAGCTAAACAGTTGCATATACATTCTTGAAGGAGCGATGAATTTAAGCGGTCAAGTACCAAGGAACCCAGAGTGACAGTATGCTACGCCTCAGCTAAACTTTAGGGAAACGAACAGGAGAATTTAGGGAATAAGATAAACTTTAACGCTAACGACTCAAGAGTTAGCCAAATCCTATCCCTACAAAGACGGAACCCTAACATAGTCATACACAAGTGGTATTTAAAACATGGAAGGTAAGGGTAAACAGCTAATAACGTTGATAAAGTGTTATTAGTCGTTTACTTCACCGGCCCGTTCTAAGCACCCCCTGCCCCTAACCACATTAGCATTCTATCTAACACTTTGCAATTAATCACATACTAGAAACTTTCAAATTCAAATGAATGACTAAATAATTTAAAGTTACCTCTTGGCGTGCAGCTACTCGCGGTGGGCATACTGGTCTCTTTTCTTACAGTTCGAGTCCAAGCATTCGGGGATGCTCGGATCCCTCGAACCATGGCTCTGATACCAACTTGTAAGGCCCCGAACCCCGGGAACCCCACAGTTGGTAAACATTCAAAACACTTGTAAAAATATTTAAACTTAAAAATGATTCATTTAATTAAAATAACAAATTCAGAGAATAATTCAGCGGAAAACATAAATAATAAAGTAAGTTCCCAAAATCCCGGGAATATTGCCCAAAACCAATTTAATTATATTTTATAAAACTTTTTAATATAAAATGTTCAAAAATAAAATCTTCCATCCACGTATGCCCTTCACCGTCCAAGTAGCTACGTGCACATCCAAGCGATAAGACATCCTCCTCCTAACCTGAATCTCACACTAACAGGCACACAAAGTCAGCTTCAGCTGAGTGAGTTCAAGTTTTAATAAATAACATCAATAATAATAATAATAATCATAATAGTCATCCCAAGAGTTTTAAAATAAAAGGGATAAAACAGTTAGGCCAAATAAACGGGATAAAATAGTTAGGCCATCATCAACAATAAGTAATCATCCTTATATATAAACATCCTTATAATTAAATAAAAACATCCTTATAATTATATACCTACATATATATCATCCAAGTATAACATCAGGGTCGAGCAAACGTACAACCCAAACACGTAACATCAACGCATGCAAACACAAAGTAGGCATACGCAACATCAGTAGTCGAAACGACTACAACATCGCCAAATATAGGTCAAGCAATAATGTATGTATATATATATATATATATATATTTAACATCCCAAGGCCTACCATATACTAGCAAGCCTATATAAAATCGTTTAAAACATTTCATCAAGTAAGAAAACACTTAGGTGTGCATGCTAGCCCAAAATTTAAAAAGAGTTAAAAGGGGGCACCATGAACTCACCTGAAATCAATCGAACACCTGCAACGAGCTAGGAAATCCCTAAGTGCACAATCACAAGCAAGGGCCTATAAATTATACACAACGCGTTACTAAACTAGACCGTAAGAACACTCTTGCCTAATGGGCCGCTCAAGCCCAACACTTTGGCCCCAGGCCCAACAACTTGGTCCAAGGCCCAACACTTGGCCAAGGCCCAACCCATACCCAATTACTTTACCTCAGCCCCTAAAACCTTTCAACTAACCAAATCCACCGGTTAAGTCTAAAACAAACTTATCGATTAATAACAAGTAAAACGTGTAGATTTTAGCATGCGAAGATGCATTTAATTACCTAGGATAACCTTTGAAATAAATTATTAAATTTTTACCAGACTTTAATAAATGTCTTAGGTTTATAAAAATATTTTTATTATATTTTTCTATTGGACACAAAAATTATAAAAATTCATCCAACACAGCAAGGTACGTGCAGCTATTTCAGTGCGCAACAAAATGGTTTTATTTTTATCAAATTCGTTACCGAACCAAATTAAACGATTCCAATTGGGTTTGGTTCCTAACTCAAAATAATAACTTCCAGAAGTGGAACCAACCAATTTGGACCTGTCGAAAAAAGGTTATGACGTCGGGAAGATAGACCAGAATCCGTCATCCCGCATCAGCTTTGACACTCGATTTTATAAATTCAAAAAACCATTCAAATCTCGTCCAAAAATTACGTATTATACCTTTCTGGAAAATAGACTCAAAATAGAACATCATGGAAAGAAGAATCGATAAAAAACAATGGATTAACATCGCGTTACAGACCCTACAATAAACGTATACGAATCTGTCAGCAAACTGTTATCATCAAAACTCAATCTTAACGACCAATAAGCGCGTTAATATGATCAATTAAGGGGTAAAAGACATGGGGAATCATAAAATCGACCTTGAATTGAAGTTTTTACGATTGAAACACGGCTGCACAGAAGAAAATCGCTAGGGGGGGCTGTTCTTCGGCCGATCGCAGCTGGTAGGAGTTAGGGTTAGGGTTTGTTTTGTTTTATGATATGAAAACAAAAGTTACATCCAAGTCCCTCCAAATTAAAGTATAAAGCATTATGGAAGAAAAGTTAAATGGTTTAACGTACCGAGATGACGTAAAGGCTTCCGTGACACGTCGGATAAATCCCGAGTATTATACATACTTTAGAAGCCTTAATCTCTTGAACCTAAATTAACGGGCGTTACAAATTATTAAGTGAATTATCCTTGATATTTTAGTAAAAATAACTTTTATAATATACTTAAAATACCAAGTATGATAACTTAAGTTGTAAAATATTAACCTTGAATGACCAAATATTAATTCACACAACTCTTAGGTAGCGTTTGGTATGTATGAATGATAGGGGGAATGAAATGATCATTACGTAGGAATGAAAAAGTGGTGTTTGGTTGCTCAATGGAATGGAATCATCCATTACACATGGAATCCCATTCCATCAAAACCATTCCTTCTTACCCCGCTTCTTTTTTTTCATTCCATTCCTTCTTCAACCTACTTTCTCAACAACACCATCACCACCTAACAACAACAACTACCACTACCATCGCCATCACCGACACCTTACCGCCACCATCGCCACCACCGCCTCCGCCACCACCACCAGCGCAACCATCGCCACCACCGTCGCCACCATCGTCGTTGTAACCACCGAAAACATTGTCACCGCCGCTGCCTGACCATCACCGCCACCCTACCATCGCCATCACTACCAATGCTACCACCGGTTGACCACCGCCACCCCCATTTCCACCGTCGCCACTGCCACCACCATTTTTGCCGCCAGAGCTAACACCACCACCATCGCCATTGCGATTTTTTTTTTGTAAAAAAAATTATTTTGAGATATGAGTGTTTATTATTTTTATTTCAATCATACATTTTTTTAGGATACCAAACAACATAAAGTAATAATTTATTTCATTCCCATAGGTGAACCAAACAAGACAAAGGAATGGAATGATCAATTTCATTCCCTTGTCCATTCCATTCCCCCTTCATTCCATTACCTCTAACCAAACATACCCTTAGATAAGTACAGAACTTCGTAATAACCACCCGAGAGTTTTTTAAAATAGATTATGTTGCACACTCACTTAACAAGTAATCAACCAATTTTAGTGGATTAACAACAACAATCCATTTACATATCATTGTCAACTTTCCTATTTTAAAGATGATTAATTACTACTAATATAACATTTGATCCATGTTTATATTAGGATTTATGATTTATCAACCAAGCCACACAAGAATGGCGGTTCCCCGGCTAATCATCAAGCTCGATACTTGGGGTCTCTTTTAAAATCTAATTTAATCAAGGCTTCACAAGAATGGTAGTTCCCCGGATTATCATCAAGCTCGGCACTTGGTTTCTCTTTTAAGAGTGATTTAGCATTCCTCATCAAGTGATAATTACAACATAATTTTTACTTTCAGAAACCAATCACATGTTAAACCAATATCATTAAACTTTAGTTAAGAGTTATTTGTAAACCAAGGTGGTACCATGAAAGTTTAGCCAATACTAAGCATAATGTTATATATCAAAGTAATAGATACAAACATGATCATATTAAAATAATTTAACCAATTTGGATTACTAATCTTCTATGCTAAGGACTTCCTCTAAAAGCTTAATCTTCTTGATCTTCAAAAGGTGGATGGATTGGGATAATTCCCTTATTGATGGTGGTAAAAGGAGGTGGATGAAGTGTATGAAGTGTTCTTTATGATTGTGTCTTGAATGTGGTGGATAAATATTCAATTTATAGGCTGAACATGGCTCTCAGCGAAAGAACGTTAAAAAATGCTAAGATCGACACGTAATTCATAATCAAGGTGAAAAACACAATCAAGGTGAAAATATCTACTGTCAATGATATGTGCGGAATTCATAATCAAGGTAAAAAACATAATAGAAATCTCTTTAATCTTCTTTTTTTATTTGATAGCAGTGAAGTACATCAAGATATGACAAATATAAGAACATGTACCAAATGGACCAAAGTCAAAGAGCACAAATGCCAAGAAAACTTATATATAGGAAAACTTGGGACTTATATGTCGTATAAGTTACACGATGCTTAAGTTATGCGCCATGTAAATGTTATACGGCGTATAACTCTTGTGTTAAAAACATTTCAAACTATACCAAACAAACTAATATCAAGGCATACAACACAAGACCTAAGCACTATGCACTAACATTCAACACCGCCCGTGTAGATAGTTTTATCTGATAGTGTTAAATGCTCGCTGTTAGAAAGTATGGCATGTGAGTTTTGTCTAAACACGGCCCATGTTGAGCCAGGAAGCTTCTATTTTGTCTTTTCTCTTGTACTGTCAGCAGGAGGCGTGTTGATGTCAACATGGCCAATGTTTTCATGGGTGTCAACATGGGCCATGTTGTGACTTCTGAATTTTGTATTTTCCCCGTATGCTTGTAACATGGCCATGGCTTGATTCAACATGGGGTGTGTTGAGTCGGTTTACACAGTTTTATTCGTTTTTCTTCGTATAATAGCTAGTTTTATTCTTTAAGGCTATAATTACCTAGAAATAGAAATTATAAAGATTAGTGGTTATATATTCTAATATTATTGCTAATATTTTGCCTATTTAGAGATATTTTAGTGCTAAAATATGTATAAAATTATATACATCAAATCTCCCCACACTTGAACCTTGCTTGTCCTCAAGCAAGCTTTGAACAAATTCTTCGAACAACACATTGGACCGAAGCTAAACATCCTGAGAAATTTCATAAAGTCCCGGTACTCCAGAAGAGCAAAACATGTTAGTGTATTTAGTGATATTTTAAACTATGGTTTTCTTTCATGAGCTTCTTTTTGTGTAAAACGTCACGTACTCACAATGTTCACACACACTCGGCTTTATATCTGGACATACGTGTAATGTTGTATGAATACACACTCCTTAACCAAGATAAAACTTACAGAAAATATGCTTTTTGAGAGATCAATTCTCCACCCGCTTTGTGAAATGTTGCATGCGTTAAAAAATGGTATATTTCTGTAGGTTTTGGTGTGGGTGATAGGTTTTGTCAGCTGTTTCGGCAAGGGTGTTTTTCGGAGGGGTACGACTAATCAAGCTTCTTCTTTAAAATATCTTCCTTTTCTTCTCTTTGCTCCGTTCTTCATCCTGAAGTGTGGTGAATCCAAAGTTTTTCTTTTCATTTTTTTACAAACCTAATGACTCTTTTATTTTAATATTTCAGATTTTTAATATTCATAACCGTATTCCTTTACCCAACTCGAGAATATAATTAGGATATTTTGTATTGATAAAGCTTGTATTTATTGGTATTTTACTTGGTTTAACTTATTTTATAATTCCATAACTATCAATCATGCCAAATAGACCTTAACAACTCTCAAAATTGCTAAAAATGGCTAAAAAATGCATTTTTGGAACTTCAGGGACCAAAAGTGACAAAAACAAAAGGCTGAATCCCCCTCCACACCACATCATGCGAGGAGGAAGGCCCACCTAGTCGCGTTGCGCGGCCAAGCCCTCAGATCAGCTCGTTTGTTTATTTTTGGTCAAATCTCGTGTTTAATGCTAAATCGCTTATTAATGGACCGAATCTCATATTTTAAGCTCCAAGAAAACCCCTCTAGTCATGGTATATGTCCACATTCTTTTTCCCATTCTCCAAGAATGAATTTTGATGTTATTTCATTCGTTTTCATCATTTAAACAAGATCTCTTGCTTAAACGGGCTTTTTGCCCAAACTTAGCCTTTTATTTCGTTTATTATTTAAACAAGGCCATAATAACATACAACCTTCTTCCCCAAACCCTAATTTATACTATAGTAGCCGCCACTATCAAGAAAAACCCATAATCCCTTCATTCTTTATTATATTCTTCAAGTTTTTTCTAGTTTGACTTTGGTGTTTCCCGGTGTTTGGCTCAGTTTCCTCATCGATCTAAGCACTTTTTTGGTAAGTTGTCTTCTGTAAGTTTGTTCTCTATTATTCAGTGGTCAATAACCCTCAATAAATTGCTGAGATTGAGGGGATTTAATGGGTCAATTGGACTTTGATCCGTTGAAGGGCAAATTGGCCGACAAAGTTGGTCAATCGATTTCTATCACTTCTGGTCAGAACAAACTTTCAGTCCAGAAGACTTTTTGTTTTATCTCGAGATTTTGAGTGTGCGGACCAAAACCCAACTCCCGACTTGCTATTCGGATTCTAGTCAGGACCAGCTCGCTTAATTAGTGAAAATCTCATAACTGGAGTTCCATACATCCGTTTGGATTAATTCCAGCGACTAAATAAAATCCAACAACCGATGTATTTTCTTTTGAGTTGGCAGCTTGACTGACAGGCCTCTATGTGAGGATTAAAAGAACGTTCATGAGTAATGATCAACAGCTTACATGTTTCTCACTGGGCTAGCAACCACGGTGAGAACATCCATGGGTGAGGTCTAAATTACGTTAAAATATAAAATTGCTCGAATAGCTCAAGTATTTATGAAGTAAGATTTTAATAGTTACAAGTTTTTAGGGTACACTGGTAGAATAAAATCTTTATGGTTTTCTCTTTGCTTTGATATGCCTGAAACAAATTAGGTGGATTTGTGATTCTAGGTGTGAGACCCTTAGACTGAGTGTTAACTTGAAATTAATGCTAAACATGATTAGAGGTCTGATCTGTCGGTGGTTGGGTTTAAGTGGACAACAATATCGGCAATCGCGGTTTTTGTGTTCTCTGTAATTAATTAAGATAACCTATATGTTTTTAAGACCGTGTTTCTCTGATTCTGATCCCATTGCAATTAGACTTTTTCAGGGACGAAAAAAAGATAAGTGTGGAGATATTTGATATAATGCTAAATATATATAAATCCATTGTATATTTTAATTAATATTTTATTAGTTTTTGTTCGGTTTTTATTAGAATTTGTATATTACTAACATATTTGAATAATGTAGGTTCCGGGACTTGTTCATGGTTAAAACGGGCGGAAAAAGAGATAAAACAAGTCAAACCGGTGAATCGGAGCATCAGAATTGAACCGGACCGCATCAGGATACAAACCGGGCCGGTCAGCCACTCCTAGCCCACGACGCCGCGCGACCGGGAGGCAAAATCCCATTGAGTGGCGCTCTGGGAACCCAGTTTCTCAAATTTTCTTCGTTTTTTAATCAGTTTTGGGCCAGGAAACCTATATAAACACCCCTAAACTTAACCCTGCGAACAAGAGCCGAATTTGGAGTTTTCTGGAGCTTAGGATTGCAATATTTGGCGGGTTTGATGGCAAGGAATCAGCCGGTGAAGTGCCAATTGATCAAAAACAAAGACTACGGGTTTTATCACCAATTTTCTTCCGTTTACATTATTTTTCACCATGATTTCCTTTAAGTTTGTTTTGTTTGATTTTATAATGATAGGCTAAATATTATAGACTGCCTACGCTTATAATGAACCTATTTTGACGTTGTGGTTTGATTTGGGATTTATTTATCGTTATGGTTTTATGATTTAGTAAAAGGTTTAATTATATTAAATTGATGCATATGGATGCTTAGGATTGTTTGATTGATTGTTATTATTCCATAGTTGCCTTGATTATTGTTTGTCATTATGATAGGTTGCTATTAGGTCAATTACTTTGTGTTCTTGATTATTTTATGATTGATTTGCAATAAGATCATAGGAATAATAATTATTAATTAAATAAACCTAAGTGTACAGCTAACCTAAAATCTGTAAAGTGCTAGGTTGTTGATAGATCTTTATTCTCTAATCTTGCTAGACTTGGTTCTTCGTAAGAAGTCCGTCTAGTTTTGATTATTTATTATTGTCTATTGAATCAATTAAATATATTAAATTGCCTTTGATTTCGCGCTGTAAGGTAGGATTTCATATAAAGCAACTAAGTCATAAATAATTAGGTGACCGTAAGGATACTTGATTTTTAATACTGGTGTGCGTTAAAACTTATTAGAAACTCATAGGTGTCTTTTGAGAAGGGTCAGGGGTCCTGTTCGAGTTTTCTCTTAAGTGTCTATTTTACGATCCCAGTCCATAACTTAATATTTTCCTGGTTAATTCATAACTAAAATTTAGGGGATTCTAGCCTAGGTAGGTTTCTCATCATCATCTTATTTACTTAAACTTGTGTTTTCATTTATTTTACTTGTTTTCTTAAATTAGTATTTAATAATAGTTTTAAATTAGTATTTTTATTGAAATAAGTTGCGTCTGTAGTTGAGTCTAATTTAGCTAGTAAATGTAATTAAAATAGTCTCGTGGGTTCGATATCCGGACTTACTTAGTTGTACTAGAGTCGACCGGTTCACTTGCCGATCAGTAGTTTTAGTTAAGTTAAGAGTCTAGAATTATTACTCAGTGTCTAGATTAGCGTTTATTTAGTTAATACATTAATAACTACTTTTAGCACATCATTACTATTACCTCATAGCAAAACAGGATCCAGGTGAATGTCTAGCCACTTTCTCTGCTTATGTTTTCGGGGTTGTGTGCATACTCGTATGTGATAGGTTAATGCACTTACTTTAACTAGTAATTGTATATTATGTGAATGTTCTATGGATATAGAAAGGTTAAGGATGTATATATATATATATAAAGGAATGTATGTATGGTTGTAAGGCTACGAAGGGTGGCAGACCCGAATAATATCTGTGAAAGAAGGGTGGTAGACCCTAATAATATATGTGAAGGTATGGTGGCAGACCCTAATTATATCTGTGAAAAAAGGGTGGCAGACCATAATAATATCTATGAAAAGTAGGGTGGCAGACTCTAATAATATCTGTGAGATTATAGGGCGAAAGACTCTTTAAAACGTAGAGGTAATTATGTATGTACAAGTAAGTTAAAAATAAGAAAGTATGAAAGAAAGAAATAAAGAAAGTATGTATGTATGTATGTATGTATGTTAAACAGGCTAAGTATGTAATGTATCTTCGTATACGTATGTGTAAGTATGTAAAATGTATGGTAAGTTGCCTGCTAAACTAGAACTCACTCAGCGTAGTTGACTTTTAGTATGTACGCAAGAAAATAGATAGAGGCAACTGGCTTGAGGAGTGCACATGGCATTGAAGAACAAAGGCTAGCATCGGTAGAAGGAGATCTGTCATGTTTTATTATGTTTTGAATTTTAGGACATGTTTGAATGTTTGTTTAAGTTGGGATTATGTAATGATTAGTTGAAGTTTATTATTCCGCAAAAAGTTTTAATTAACTCTTATATTTAGAACTGGTTTAAGAGTAAATCAAACGACAAATGTAGGCCTGCCGGGATCAGGGGCCTTGCATCTCACCATCTAACTACCTTACCATGCCGACAATGCTCTAATTTCAGCCATTATGACCATATGATCACCCCATGTAGTGAATCCATGCGCACCCAACTCAACCCATTTGTGACTCACACTGTTACTCTACCTTTTACTCAAGCCACTCAAGGACAGGTAACCAAATTCAAACCTATCAAACCCAAGAACCGCAAGCCCAATTTCATCAAGCCATTTCAATCAAATTTCATTCATGCAACCTATCCAAGCCCAACCCATTCAAGCTATTTAAACCCAACCAAGCCCAATTAATAAACTCCATGAATATAAAACCCTCCAAAGTGCACTAGGCCAAATGTTCCAAGGCAACTGTAACAAAGGATTCAAGCTACCCGATGATCCCCATCGATCCCAACTTTTCCTTTTTATTTTTCTTTCAGTCAAAACTACTTGTGACGACTTCCTAGATATTCAATTTTGAAGTTCTTATTCCTAACTAAAATTCTCAATACTATTTATCTTAGGTTTAAATTTTATTGTTATCGTTATGCACCTACTTTCACCACTCGCACATTTTATTTTGTTTAACTATGTAAGGACTCTATATTATTTTATAATAATCCTTATTATTCTCCAATTCATGCGCAAACTTATTACTCAATCTACCGGCCTATGACCGGTTAGCATAAGCATTTATTGCTTATTAAAGCCATGGGCTATGGACCTGTTTATGATCACAACTTACTAATAGAAGTCGTATGTATAATTTTTTATCTCAATTGTGTTAAGCCATAATTTTTCTCATGTATCCAAACTCAATTCGTCTAAAATCTCATATAATCTTGTTCGAAATTACATTCTTGACCCCAAGGATTTTGTTATCTTAATATATTCTTAAACTTTCACATATTTATTCTCGTTTCAAGATTGTTTATTGACTTTTGTAACAACGACCTTTTACTTTAAGGCTCGTTTATCGTATTCTGGTTGATAATGTTCATATATTTTTGACAATATTTTGGGTTGCTATTTATTTATTAAGTTCACTAAAGTCCATCGATTAATTATTTTTCCACAAAGATATATTTTTAATGCTGTATAACTATTGTTTTCATAACCCATACAATGAGAAGAGTTATGTGGATCATCTAACGATAAAGGTAATTGTGGGTTGACACGTAATTTTCCAAGTCCTCGCATGACAATCATAAGTACGTACGATTGTGTGTTATAACGTAGAACAGAGGGTGTTTAGGACAACGATGCAAATGTGGTATAATAAGGGCATGGTGGATACGCCGCTGGTGCATCCTATATATAAATGCTCTTGTCATATTTTCATTTGTAGCATTTTTAGAGTCACGCAAAATCTATTTTATGTTAAATTTAAAGAAAAAAGTTCATCAAAGTTTCTTTTAACGACTTTTGTCATAGTTTTTCCTTAATTTCGGGATGAAATTCCCAAAGTAATTTGCTATTTTCCGAATCGGAAAACCAAACTCATTTAAAACTTTGAGTTTCATGTTTTTTATGTTTTATGTTAATAATTGTTAATTTATGATTTTAACCAAGTTGTAAACTCTATTTCATGTATTTCAGTGTCAAAAATTGTATTTAAACAAGCTCAGTGGTTAAAAGTGACGTTTTTCAAACTTTTTGTAAAATCTTTTAGGTAGAACATCGCGACGGACTTTTGTAACATCCATCGCGATACGCTGCCAACCTGCCATACAACCGAAATTGTTTATTTTTGTTTTTTGTCGGTTTCATAATTTTGGAAGCCCGATTTCGTGTATATTCCTAATAGAATTATTGTAATATGTCTTGGCATCATGCCTAAGCATATTCCATCGAATCCTTGGAGTAGGGAACAGCAATCGAGTTAATTTTGGTTAATTTGTGATTTTTACCAATTTTAGTTGATCTTGCAATTAGCTCACCATTATGATGAATTATTAGGTAATAAGCTAATTCTAGGCTATTTAAATGGCCCTCAACTTCTGAAAATAGTTCACCCCATTCTTATTCACCCCCACCTCGTGTTCTTGAAGTTTAAATTAAGGATTATAGTCAGTTTGACTTTTACAAGTCAAAGTCTTGCACATTTTGTGTTATTCACAATCCATTCACTTTCTGGCTAAGTTATCAAAACAAAAGTTTTTTATTTCACACTTAAAACAAAATCCCTCAATCAATTTCATAGATTGAGGCATTTTAATGGTTTAATTTCGTTTTGACCTGTTTAGAGTTCTTAAGTATTAAAATTGGTAATTTTCAATTACTATACTTTCTGATCAAAATGAGCTTTCACTCCAGAAGAATTTTACCTTTATTTTTATGTTTTACATGTGACGGACTAGAACCCGAACCTAGATTCACTTTTCAAATTCTGACCTGCATCAGCTCGTATAAATCTTGCTTTTATCTAAACTTGAAAATTGTATTGAGTTTTTACATGATTATAGTTGCTAATTGCTCAATTTTAATTATATTATCATCTGTAAAATGTTTAGGATTATTTACCTGAGTTAGGTCAGCTCGCTTATTTTTCTTGTTTAACGAATCAACTTGCTTATAACTCGAAGGTGAGTAATCGCACTCCCCTTTTTTATATATTTTATTTTGGGGACTGTATGTGTACACAAAACCCAAGTTATAATTAATTACCCAATTATATTATCCAACACAATTCCACTATTTGCGGTAGTTGTGGTATTGCTAAATTAGTTGCTAATTGTTAAATGACTATGTGTTTTTTTTATGGTTGGTTGGTATCTTATTCTCATCCTCATCCTCATAGTATGATCATACGCTGTCGGAGTAACTCGATACCTATGTGGTTCGAGTGAAAAGACACTTTTATTTTATTTTATGTTTATACTAGTTGATGTAATGCACATTATCGCAAGAAATTGTTTTTTTTTTTAATTTATTATGCATATCTCAAATCGTGATTACTTGATCAACTTTATGTTGACAAAACATATCTAGTTTTACGCATATATCGCAGTGAGCTATTTGGAATGAAGTGAAGTTTTGAAGGCTTAGTTTGGACCTTAGGTTTTAATAAAAATAAAGAACAATTTATTTGTTTTTAGTTTGATGTAATGGTTTTGGATGATTTTGATTTGTAAAAATCTTGTGTACGCTGATTTGAATGAATAAATTAGATATTGACACTTATTATTATTTATAGTGTCTTTGATCTATGATACAAATTCTGTTGTGCCCCGGCATGTTCCGCCATTAGGTTAGGGTGTGATAGTCCACATCTATTTTATTTGGTAATTGTTATATATCATTAATGTTGTAATTATTCATATTCGCATATGAGTTGTGTTGATTTACACTATAATTATATATCTAAACTTGTGTATTGCTCACTCAACTTAAGTTAATCAAACTCTATTTTTACGCGTGTTACAGGTTTGGTAGTTGAAGAATTTGATGTTTGAGGAGACATTTGGTTTGACTTTAGGGTTATTAAATAAAAAGCTAGTTTGTAAGATGAATTGTTTCTGTTTGTATTGTGATGTAATTCGATTTATGAAATAAATTAATTAGTTATTGTCATTATTATTAATAGTGTTTTGTGAGCTGCTGTGCAATCAGTCATGTCCCGGCATATTCTTTCATAGGTTAGCGTGTGACAGTTTCCGAAATTCTTCCACCTCCTGTAATGATCTGCGATATCGTGGCCAACCCCACTGCCATATATAAAATTAGACTCCATGAGTAATCGATCAGCAACCGTGTAGTTCTTTTCAGTCTCCAACGCGAACAATCTTAGAAACCAGGAGTAAAAAGATTCATTTCCAATTCATAGATCCAACCATAATGATGTTTCTTCTCTACATCAAACCATAAATTTGATATTCGAATTAAGATCAACACCTGCCAAAGACAATTCAGCAAACATCTTTACAATAAACTTCCAAGGTTCGGTCGCCGAAAGCCTAGCCGAGATCATTTTTCATGACCAAGATGTGTGATGAATGGACCAAAAGATTATGCCATAATCCTAGTTTTTCTCCCTTAAACCGCACCACCATTTTTCTATCATTGCTAAGATAGCATCTTTCAACGATCCCAACCCAACTCCATCAAACTTTAATGGGGCAACAACCTTATCCAAGCGATCCAACTAATTATTTGTCCTCCGTCCCACCCTAAAAGAAAACCCGCCTAAGCCTTTCCAACTTTTCTAAAACAATAATTATGGCGGAAAACAATGAAAATTAATATGTTGGTAGTGCGTTTAACACCAATTTTATAACTGTAACTCGGCCCCCACAAGACAACTTCTTAGCCTTCCTATGGCATTTGTCAAATTTGTATTTGAATATGTTTACCCGATTCGTTTTGTAATTCGGATCTTTGATCATTGATAAAGTGGAGTATTTATTGAGTATTTATGCATGTTACAATATTGGAATGTTGTGCACTAGTTAAGAAATTTGTATTTTGGGAATATCGAGCCTTTATTTCATTTGAACCAAGTTCAAGAACTGTTATTGTCAAGGGTTAAAAGTTTTCTTTAAGAAAACACACGGTGCTCCGCGCGAAGTATCCTTCCCCGTGCTACACGTTGTGCGACCGGCTACGCTGGTGTTTTTGAACTCATCTCCCCCATGCTACATGAGAGGAGAGGCCCTCTTCCCCTGCATAGCACGAGGGAAGGGTCTGTTACAAGATTTTTGGTTTTTCAACTTGTTTAATCACCCTTTAACACCATTTTGAATGATTTTGAATGCTAGTTAATATGTTTTGTTGATATTCTTAATGTTACAGCTTAAAAATCTATGTGTAAGCTCAATTGATTGAGTCTAATGGTCAATTCAAAGCTTTTAAACACTCGTTAACACTCCTGACTAATTCAAATTAGCTTTGCAACATCCTTGACCTTGTTCAACTATAAATAGACCCTCATATCCTTGCATACAACTTTGCCACACCTCAATCCACGAAAATCTTTGTTTCTTCAAGCTAATTTTGCATTATTATCAAGTTTGACTTTCAAAAGTCAAACCGTGAAGTTCAAGACTTTTTCTCTTTTCTTTTTGTTCTTCCTTCGGGTATGTCATACATTGTTTTTCGACGTGTTTAGTTTGTTTAGAATAAAATATCTTGTTGAAGACAACTTGTCATAAGTAGTTGTTCATCAAAAACGAACCCTAGTCGTTTATGCACTTATTTAGTATGGTTTAGTTAGTTTCATTACTTAAACATCTAAAACAAATTCTTTTCTTCACATCATCTGAAAATAATATTTTTAACAAGTTGGAGACGAGCCCAACCTAAAAGTTGAGTTCGGGTCCAACTAAAACGAACCACTCGCTTAAACTTGTTTTGGGCCCGTTTAGGTTTCTTCTTGAAATGAATCCAGCTTAATAACGTGACTAACCCTTATTATAACCCAAGTTTTTATAAATTAATTAGAATGAACCCACTTGTATGTTATACGACAAAAAGACTAAAAATGAGCAATTATAAAGAAAAAATATATTTTTTTTTCAATGGCATAAACACTAAACCAACAACCAGTTTGGTCCAAGTCTTATATTCCATTTCATTTTCTTGAATCCTATTTTGAACCTAGAAATATTTTCTAGGGCCGCTCGTTGAACCGAACTCGTCTGGTTCAACTCGCTTAAACACATAGTTCACTTTTACTTGCTTATATTAGCAAGTGAGTTTTTCATAATCCCCTTTTTTTACGCTTTTAATATTTTTGGGGTGTAGCACATATCCAATTTTTATCTCGTTAGTTATGCACTTATTTACAAACCTATTTATCGCATCATATCATTCATGTTGAATATTATTCTTTCATTTTGTTTATGATTCATGCATGTATTATGTGCAACATGTTTACTGCTTTTATGCGCAAATGCAAACACATACACATGATGGGAGGGTCCGACGAGACGTACTCGTCCCGCTTAATGCTTCAATTTCAGTTGTTACGCTTAGTGGTTCTCATTTCCTCTAGTATTACGGCTCCGGCTAAAGGAACAGGGAGACGACATTATTTGCTTTCATTTACATTATGCTAGAATATTATTCCATGACGATTGTTGAATCACGCGTTTCATAGGGAAAATGTTATTATTTTAAACGTAATGTGTTACGAGCTTATTATTTTAAATGAATAATAATTATTTCCGTTCCAATGTAATGTTATTTGTTTTGTTATCAAACTATTTGTGTACTTACGAAATTATGAAATAAAATAAATACATTGTCACTATTAATGGTGTTACGAGCATATTAGTGATCTATACGTTGTACGCGGGCGTATTCCGCTTAAAACCGGAATTTTACACTCCAAATCGATATGTGTTTTAAATAGATTTACTAGCGGGTCCCAAGATTTCTCCAAATGCATATTTCCTCTCATCGGGAGGCTGAGGTGAGTAAATGGTGTTGCTCCGACTCCACAGTTTAGTAAGTTCGCCATCTACTCTTTTTCCACACTCCCTACACATGTGCCATGCACCCGACATTTTGTGTTAAAAGATGTGGTTAATTGTCAATTTTATATCCAATTTATATTCTTAAGTTATATGATGTTGGTTTAATATTTGGTTGTTTATTTTTGCATGTAATGGTGTTTAAATGAGTTAGGCTATTTGGACTTCTGTTGACTATTGGACTAAGAAGAACAAGTGGGCTGATGGGCTGGAGTCTAAAAGATCAGCTGGACATAATATAAGTTTTTAGAGTTTGGAAAGAAGAAGTCAGTAGTCAATATTATTTCTCTTTGATTATTAGTTTTTTGGCGATTCTCTCTGTTAGGGTTTCATTTCTTGAATGAACCTGATATTGTTATGTTACATTGAGTTCTTGTGTTTCTTCTCTATCATATAAGTAATCTTTGTTCATTTCTGATCTTCAAATCTTTATAATAAGAACAGTTAGTGTAAGTCCCGTGGAGGATCTTTCAATATGATATCAACTAATCTTGATGTTGGTGCGGAAATCCAACACACGATGATTCAAGAACAAATATCAAGAAGACACAGAACACACAGGACTGCTTCAAAACACACGTTATTATTAACGTCGAGTGCTTAAGCACTATGCAACAATACTCGTCTAATACACCAATGATACTAGACGGCCAAAACCACCAATTGAACAACCCACTAAACCCTATACAAAGAGATCTATATATAAGGTAGCCAACATACTAGCCCAACAAAAGCCCAAAGCCCACTGAGATCCAGGTTTACATACAAAACACAAAACCAAGCTTAAATAAGTGCAAACCATCAAGTATAGACCCAACAGTTAGGGTTTGTATTCTGGTTATATTTGAAGAAATTGAAGATATAGTCTAATTTCTTGACATGGTATCAGAGCAAGAAGGCTCGGGTCGATTATTATTGACGTGATTCTGGTCTCTTCCACTGATTGATCTGAATATTTAGGGTTTCATCCCGGAACCCTAGTTTTCTCGGTGTGTTCTTAAAGGAGATTTGGGGCTTTTATGTCTACCGATCGTTGAAGGTTTCTGGTTGAAGAATAATCTTAAGCAAAGATTATTTTGTTGTTTTTCCCTTCTATCAATACTGGTGGATTGCTAAAATTTTGGTGTGATCTTTCCATATTTTTTTTTCCTTCTTCAGTGTGCATAACTGTTTATTGCTTTCTTGTGTGTTGCTTTCTTTAAGTGTTTAATTGTTTTCTTTGATAAAATGACTGATTCTGGTAGTTCTAGTGTTGTTACTGAGGTTAGTAAATTGGATGCTAGTAATCCCTTGTATCTTCACACAAGTGATTCTAGCACTCTCTCTATTATAAATATAAATTGAAAGGAACAGAGAACTACACTATCTGGGCTAACTGTATGCTTCTATCTTTACAAGTAAAAAATAAAATTGGTTTTATTGATGGAACTTGCTTAAAATCAATCAACAATGATGTTCTTAGTAGACAGTGGGACAGGTGTAATTCTATGGTCCTTTCATGGATTCTTAATTCCATATCTGAAGAGTTATATCTAGGGCAAGTATTTTCTAAATTGGCTATTGATGTTTGGAAAGATTTGAAAGAAACCTATGATAAGTTGATGGTTCGGTAGTGTTTGGTTTATACCAAAAGATTAATTATGTGAGTCAAAATGGTAGTTCGGCGTCTGAATACTATCATAAACTCAATACTATGTGGAAACAATTTGATGTAATGGTTCAGCTACCAGCCTGTAGTTGCCAAGCATCAGAAAAGTTTAATGATTTTAACCATCTAATTAAATTGATGCAGTTCTTAATGGGTCTTGATGATGCGTACCAATCTGTTAGAATTTCTTTGTTGACTATAGATCCTCTCCCTACTGTTAAACATGCCTTCTCTGTTGTTTCTAGGGAGGAATCTCACACGAACTCTAGTAGT
Organism: Bidens hawaiensis; assembly: GCF_021521415.1. Taxonomy (NCBI): domain Eukaryota; kingdom Viridiplantae; phylum Streptophyta; class Magnoliopsida; order Asterales; family Asteraceae; genus Bidens; species Bidens hawaiensis. The sequence goes on from NW_027504907.1 coordinate 49,186, forward strand.
AGTGGTAGTTGTTCCAAGACACAAACTCAAAATATGAGTTTTGTGTCTAAAACTAATCAGTTTTTTGACTCAAAAAAAAAGTTCAACAGAGGGCCCAACCCCAACCTCAAATGCACTCATTGTAATAAGGTTGGGCACACTGTTGAAAGATGCTTTGAGATTGTTGGATATCCCCAAGGTCCTAGACCAAGGGGAGGCTCTAACTATAATCAAGGAACTAAACCTTCTGTTTCTAATAACGTGATAACTCATAAATCTGATCAGTCTACTTCTAGTTCGGTTATTTCTTTGACCTCTGACCAGGTTGCAAAGTTGCTTAGTTTGCTTAATGAGAAGTCTGGAGATGGTGCTCCTACTTCTAATATTGGAGGTAATAGTTTTAATGCTTTCTCTGGTGATTGTTTCAGTTCAAAGTTTTTTTGTTTCACTAGTAGTTTTCCATCACTTATTAGTGATGAATGGATTGTTGATTTCGGGGCTAACCAACATATGGTTAAAACGGATAAGAGTGCTTATGATCAAGTTGATGTGTCTGAATATAATGTTACTGTCAAACATCCAAATGGGTCTGATGCAAAAGTGACAAAAATAGGATGTGTAAGGTTAAGTGAAACTATAGTTTTAAGAGATGTATTAGTTGTTCCAAAGTATCATGTGAATTTACTATATGTTCATAAGCTAGCTAAAGATAATAAGGTTAAAGTTATATTTGATGAAAATAATTGTTATCTTCAGGATTTGCTCACTAAGAAAATCCTGGTGACTGGTAGTCAATCTGATGGTCTTTATTTTTGTGGTGATACATCTAATTCTGTTAAGGTGTGTCTAAATAGTTTTGATGTTTTGAATTTGTGGCATTCTAGGTTAGGGCATCCTGCTGATAAGCTGCTAATTGTTTTACAAGATGATTTAAAGTTTCAATTTAAAAGTAACTTTCACCCTTGTGAAACTTGCCATAAGGCCAAGCAACACAAAGAACCATTTCCCTTGAGTGATCATCATAGTAATATAGGGGACCTTATACATTTAGATGTATGGGGACCTTATAGAGTCAGAAGTAAAGAAGGATTTAGGTCTTTTCTTACTGTGGTCGATGATTACACAAGGGTTGTTTGGATTTTTCTATTAAAAGGTAAAGATGAAGTTTTCTTGAACATTGAAAGTTTTTTTAATTTGCTTAAAACTCAAGTTGGTAAATCTGAAAAAGTTATTAGAAGTGATAATGGTTCTGAATTCTTGAATAGCCAAGTTCATAATTTCTTTAGGAATCATGGACTTCTACATCAAACTTCATCTACTAATACTCCACAACAAAATGGTATTGTGGAGAGAAAGCATAGACATCTTTTAAATGTTGCTAGATCTCTTTTATTTCAAGGGGAGTTCCCCTATCCTTCTGGTCTGAGTGTGTCCTAGCTGGTGCTTATCTTATTAACAGGACTCCTTCCTCTGTTTTAAAAGGTAAACCCCCATATGAGTGTCTGTTTGGTTTCACATTAAATCATCTAAGAAACTTTGGATGCTTGTATTTTAGTACTGTTTTAAATACTTCTCATAAGTTTGAATCTAGATCTGAAAAATGTGTTTTTATAGGCTATTCTATTAATAAAAAAGGATATAAATTGCAGAGTTTGGATAATAAGAAAATTATTTTTTCAAGGGACGTAAAGTTTTATGAGAATATTTTTCCTTTTAAAGAAAGATTTTTACTAAAAAATTTTGTTTCTTGTGATAATGTTTTAGTAAATCACTTAAATTTTTTTGATATGTTTGAAGAAGAAGCATCCAATAGTTTTTTAAATGTCCCTAATCCCAGTAATGATATGGAGGTGAACATTAAGCAACCTAGAGTTGATCAGCCACCTAGTAGCAACTTTAGGACTGATGATTGTTCAGGTGGTTCTGAGTCAACTAGTTCTAATGAGGGTTCTAATGAGGTAGATCATTCTAGGGTTGAAAATGATAATGTCAACTCATCTGAGGGAACCAATAGTCAACTGCCTCTTAGGAGGTCTAGTAGAAATATTTTGTTTCCAAAGAAACTGGATGACTTCATTGTTGAAGGAAAAGTAAAGTATGGCTTAGAAAGAGTAATTAATTACTCAAATTTATATTTTGAAAATATGTCTTTTGTGTCTAGCTTAAATAAAAGTGCAGAACCTAAAAACTATTTTGAGGCTAAAACTGATTTGAACTAGATAAATGCTATGAATGATGAGATGAATACTTTATATAGGAATAATACATGGGAACTTGTAGAGTTACCCAATGATAGAAAGCCAATTGGCTGCAAGTGGATATACAAAATAAAATATAAGGCAAATGAGGAAATTAATAGGTATAAAGCCAGATTGGTGGCAAAAGGTTATAGTCAAAGAGAGGGAATAGACTTTGATGAGATGTTTTCGCCAATTGTCAAAATGGTGATTGTTAGGTGTATTATTAGCTTAGCCGTTGAAAACAATGGCCTTTGTTTCAATTAGATATTAATAATGTTTTTTTAATATGGAGAATTACATGAAGATGTGTATATGACTTTACCTGATGGGTATTATACAAAAGAGGATACTAGAGTTTGTAAATTGTTAAAATCCTTATATGGCTTAAAGCAAGGACCTCGTATGTGGAACCAAAAACTTGTTGATGCATGATTAAAGATGGGTTTTGTATAGTCTCTGTCTTATTACTCTTTGTTTATTAAATCTGAAAATTTTGTTTCCATAGCCTTACTTGTTTATGTTGATGATATTGTTATAACTGGTGGTGATGTTAACGCTATTGAGGCTACTAAGAATTCCCTCGAGTCTAATTTCCTAATTAAAGATTTGGGAATTCTTAAATACTTTTTGGGAATTGAAGTTGTTAAAAATGATTATGGTGTTTGTCTGTCTCAAAGAAAATATTGTTTGGAACTCTTAGCCGAGTATGGCATGATTGGATGCAAACCTGTTAATAGTCCTATTGAACAGAATCATATTATTATGAGTCAATGTCTTAGTGATAGTTCAGCTTTAAGTAATATAACTGGCTATCAAAAATTAAATGGAAAGTTAATTTATCTTCCCCATACACGTCCTGATATTAGTTATACAGTTCAGTTTCTAAGCTAGTATATGCATGCGCCTACTAATGTTCATTTGAAAGTTGTCTTGAGACTTCTTAAATAATTGAAAAAGACTCCTGGGCTAGGAGTGTTATTTAAGAAGGGTGATTCTTTTGAGCTAACTGCATATGCAGACTCAGACTGGGCTAAATGTTTGGATACTAAGCGCTCTGTTACTGGGTTCTGTCTTTTTCTGGGTAACTCGCTTGTTACTTGGAAAAGTAAAAAACAACTTACAGTGTCCAAATCCTCGGCTGAAGCTGAGTATAGAGCTATGTGCTCTTGTTCCAATGAAATTATTTGGTTGATTAATCTGTTGAAGGATTTAAAAGTGGTTGTTAAGCTACCTGTTTTGTTATTTTGTGGCAATTCTGCCGCATTGTCAATAGCAGCTAATCCTGTATTTCATGAAAGAACAAAACATTTTGAGTTCGACTTGTTTTTCACTTGCGTGAAAGAATTACAGCTGGTGTAGTCAAAGCCCTCCCGATAAAATCTGAAAATCAACCCGCAGACATCTTTAGGAAAGGACTATTGGTAAGTCAGCATAATGAAATGGTTAAAAAGCTTGGGTTATATAATGTGTTTGGATATTAAAATGGGGGGGGGGGGGGGGGGGGTTGGTGTTAAAAGATGTGGTTAATTGTCAATTTTATATCCAATTTATATTCTTAAGTTATATGATGTTAGTTTAATATTTGGTTGTTTATTTTTGCATGTAATGGTTTTTAAATGAGTTAGGCTATTTGGACTTCATTTGGACTTTAGTTGACTATTGGACTAAGAAAAACAAGTGGGCTGATGGACTGGAGTCTAGAAGATCAGCTGGACATAATATAAGTTTTTAGAGTTTGGAAAGAAGAAGTCAGTAGTCAATATTATTTCTCTTTTGATTATTAGTTTTTTGGCGATTCTCTCTGTTAGGGTTTCATATCTTGAATGAACCTGATATTGTTTTGTTACATTGAGTTCTTGTGTTTCTTCTCTATCATATAAGTAATCTTTGTTCATCTCTGTTCTTCAAATCTTTATAATAAGAACATTTAGGGTTTGTATTCTGGTTATATTTGAAGAAATTGAAGATATAGTCTGATTTCTTGACATTTTGTCAAATTTATTTTTAGCCCGGATACGAGGTAGAAACACCGTAGGATCCTTTTCAAGTTAACCGCGTTATCCGTATCCCATTCTCCCAAAAAGACTACATCATCTACATAAATAAAGCGTGAAACTACCAAACCCGTTGAGCCGCATTTAAGTCCCCGATAATACCCCAGTCAATCGCCCATCTCATAACGCAAGTGAGCGCTTCCATTGAAATGATGAATAGAAACGGAGATAGCAAATCTCCCTGTAGGAGTCCCCGAAAACATCATAACTCTGGAGTCGATGTCTGTTTACAAGTATGGACGCGCGACCCGAACCCAAAATTCCCGCTATCCATTTCCACCACGATGATGGAAAGTTCATTTGCTCCAATATAGAGTCTAAGAATTTCTAGTTTAACGAGTCATACGCCTTATCAGTGTCACCTTTAAATGTCAAACCTTTTTTCTTTGATCGCCTAAGCCACACAACAACTTCACTAAGCACCAACGGCCCGTATAGGATGCTTCTATTAGCCAAAAACACAGACTGTTCCTCTGAAATCGGATTGTCCATTACCCGTGTTAACCTGTTTAGGATGATTCTATTAACCATGGGTCATTAAACAATGTTTGGAAGACATAAAAATAAAAATTAATTTTTTTTTAAATTGAATTTAACCATCGATTCAGTTCGTTGGTTCATTAGTCAACCCTACAATGCAAAAGAACTCACCCCCCTACCGATCATGTAAGGAGTTCTAGGTCCAACTGACCATTACAGTAAACTTTTTGAGAACACCGGAGATGAACTAACTCTCAGGAAAAGCTGAGATATATTAATTGTATTATTTTGTATGTCACATACTTGTCTCACACGTTTATTGTATTGTATAACATCATACTACACATTATAATATTATACATTATGTTAAGTAATACAATTCCATAATTATGTAAAATGAAAACAAATGAAGCATACAAAATAAAACTAGCATATCAAATTACTTTAAGAATGTGAGTTTTGATAAAGGGGTAATATTTGATGCATGATTCCTTACCCAACTAATAAAGAAAGCATAACTTCTTTCATTAGTTTCTTCTTTTCTTTTCCTCTTTAAAATCATCAATGGTTTGAGTTTTTGACAACTTTTGTTGTTGAGACATCTTTTTTACAATTTGATGCCTTTTCTTTTCATCATTAATGAAATTTATGATGATCACTTATTTGAAACCCTTTCTGGTAGTATTAACTGTAGTTGTTTGGATGCCGTACCACATGCGTAAGATTATTTTTATTTTGTTATGTTTTATAATTCAAAGGAAGTGCTTTGATTTTTTGTTTTGTTGTCATGTTTTTAATTCAAAAGGAATATGGTGCTGTCAGCCGTGCAACCTTACACGTAAAACTCATCAAAATTAGGTAGTTTTGATTAAAAAAAAAAACCTAAAAGCTAAGAACGATTAAAACACGCGCTGCTCTCTTTTGCTTCAATATAAACACTAGAAAGTTCAATGATCATCGACGATTAACAAGGACGGACGGAGATTGAGGCTAAAGACGTGAAGGTATTTCATGTACCCCTTGAATAATCGATCAGGTTTTGATTATGATTGTATCTCCTATTTCGGCCTTGCCTTTTGCAATTGATTATCTAATAACGTTTTTAAAACATATATTTACATAGAATATGCTTCAGTTTGATTTATGATAGTTCAATTAACTACAATTGTGTGATGCAGAAAGCAGTGAACGATAATGGCAGTTTGTTTTGCCTTTTTATTTTTTGTATCCTAGTATTCAATTCATTCATTTTAGAATGATGAGTTCCCTTGTTGGACTTTCTAGGAGACATTACAATGATGAAACTAGTGGCATTCATTTTTTTGTATCCAGTTCATTCATTTTTTTGTATCCTAGTATTCAATTCTTAACTGATAGGCTTTCATAACCATAATGAAACCAGTGGCATTATTGTTGATTGTTTCATTGTAGTTGGTGGAAACGCCATTTAATTTAGGGGTGTCATTTTTAACCGACTCGAGACCCGAACAGCCCGACCCGAGGCCCGAATAGCCCAACCCGAATTTACCCGAAGCAAGAAACTTTGACACTAATACTATGCTCAAGCCACATGATGGGTTTGGTTTTTTGGCCCGAATAGATTTTAATCTAACCATCGTTAGGTTTTTATTTATATATATTTATTCATTTTTATTTCTATATCTATTCATTTTTTATTTGGGTGCAGGTGATTTCTCTTCAATGTGGCTAAAGAGGTAGCTTCATGAATATTGTGATTGTGGTTGATAATGGTTTGTATCATGTTATGCCTGCTCATATGAATGTATGCATAGAGATGTCAAGATTGGCTAAACTAAAAGCAAGTGAAGATGATACAAGACGAATGAGGAGATACTTGATTATAGTTTGGATAGGTTTTCTAATTTTTGTTGTTACTTTTATGTCCATGTAAACGGTTTTCATTGTATTCGCAAGAAATGTAAAAAGTTATGTTTTGTTATGTCCATGTTTTGAATGTTTCAAATGACCAAAATGTCCTTGACATCAAGCATCGACCCGTTAGCATTATATCTCGATAGCAACCTGTAAATGCTCGAACATCTGTAACTCACTGTTCCAAATCTCAATGTCCATTTGTACTTCATCTGGCCCGTTTAACAATTTTCAATCCATTTCCAGAAATGCCCTTGCCAACAACTTGACAGCTGCTACTGCTGATATGCTGATTGTATGTTGCATATGTTTCCCCATATTCCCATATTAAACCGTAACACAAATTGCACAAAGCTGTTAATCGAAATGGTGGAATAACTTACATACATTGCACTGCTGGACTTGGAAGAGCTCCTGCAACTGCTGTGTGCAGAATCTAACCTTAAAATCTAAAACTTTTCCTTTTGCCTACACATTTATTTGCTTTTGCCTGATCCGTAACAAAGGAATTATTTATAAACTAAATAATGCCCTTAGTCTACTCCTGGTATAATGCTTCTCCTAAACTGCACTCTTTTCCACTATGTAAAAGTAGAGATTCATTCAAACCAACTCTACAAATGCTAAATCTTTATAGACACTGCAAAATTCATGTCACTTTTGGTGAAGATTAGGACTGTTGATTTTAAAAAGTCCTATAGTCTACACACAGTCATAATATAAACTCATGTCAAATTTTTGGAGCACCTCAAAATTCTTTATGTTAAAAACTTGTGTATATGCAAATTTTTTGTACAAAATTCTTTCTGTTGGCGATCCAACGGACGAAGCTGAGCAAAGGGCAGGTCAACTAATTGGTAAAAAGACGAATAAAAATCATAAGTACACTTTGCCCTATATTGTATAATACTTAACCTGCTATGCGGTTCTGCAAACGGCTTCTAAGACCAACAAGAAAAGGTAGTTTTAGCCATCTCAATAGTTACTCGGTTCGTTTACTTCTTTTAGCAAATCGTTACAGAAGTAGAACCCGCCGTGAAGTGCGGGGGTCATTTACTAGTTATTCATTAACCAGCGCCTAAGCTTTTGACCATCTGACATTGGCTTATGCATTGACTGTTCAAATTTGACTTTAACTTTCAAGATTTGGCCCATTGCAACATTTTCATTTCAAAAAAGTTAAAAAAAACATACTACCATTAAAATATCAGAACTGGTGCAAAGATCTAAAAATGGCATAAATAAGTTTATTTCATACACTACTCAAAGAAGTGCCACCATAGCAAATCTACAAAAGTATTCGGTCCCCAAGTCGATTCACATATCATCCTTCTCTTTCTACTAACTCATCGTCCTACAAAAAAACTAATGTAAGTACCATACTAACAACCACTATTTATTAGTAAATACATATTTACCTTCTTTTTTTTCGGACATCCGGTGATGTAATGACCCGGTTGCTTGCAGTAAGAACATGTTTTCTTTTTTGTTGCTTCGAGGGAAGACTTGATTCTAGTTGCACTTTTGGGACGACCTTTATTATTTATTTTAATTTGTGGATCACGAAGAAATTTGAGGCATCAAGTTTACTTGCGAACTTCCCATATTAGAATTCTGTATAGTGCATTCCAACTGTTTGGAATGTGCTCGAACACTTTGTTCTTCTAAAAAGTTTACCAAGATGGAATTTAGTTTCTTTATCTCACATGGGGAATCTCTTGTATGTACGATTGCTTTTCTAAATTTTGATTGAACACACCATAAAGTTAACGCACTGACTTCATTTCCACTATTTGTGTCTTCGAGCACAATTGTGTGATTATCAGACTTATACCTAACATCAAGTGTCCACCTAGGTAAAATATAATGATCAGGAATGGTTTCAACATTCCTCTTCTTCAAAACGTATATATGCTTGCATAATATCTCATTTGTTTCAAACTTTGCACATGAACAGGTTACATCTATCTTATCCGAGATTCGAAAGTTAACAGTTCTCTAGTATATTTTATCAATATCAAGTTGCCAACCTTATATTTGACTTCTTCTAAAGTTTTGCTTATCGTCTCATGGGTTAAATTAAGGTAGCTTCGGTCCATTCTTTCTTGAATATATCAAAGAGCTTTCTAGTGTAACGTTGACTTGCTTTTTTCTCTATCATATTTACTGAAGAAAGATTTGGCTAGGAGTCCATGGTCTTGAAGTCTTCATCGTTTTCGAAACCCCTTCGGCATGCAATAGCTTTATCATATTGGATTACAAACTCATTCAACATGGTATTTGAATTCACAAATCCATCAAAAAAAGAATGAATACTCTCGCTTCTTCCACTTGATGTCATGCCAGTAAAAAAACAATCTTTCAAGAAAGCTTTAGCCCAATACTTGTGTTGCTTATACATCTCCATTATCCAACTCCCACTTTCAAATTGGTAATTACCACATAAAAATTCCCAATGATTTTCAAATTCTTCAATAGTATTACTCTTTATCCACTGCTTGTATGCATCTTCAATATCACTATAACGAACTATAAGTGCTCGAAAATGTTCAATCTGATGTTTCTTTATATGCCATGAACAGAAACGATGTCGGGTTTTTCGAAAAATTCTTTTAATTGCATTTCCAATAGCTTTGTCTTGATCAGTAATTATTGCCAATGGATGCTTGTCAAACATGCACTTTAAGAAATTTTGAAACAACCATTCAAAAGTCTCTTGTTTCTCATTCTCCAACAGCGCACCGGCAAAAAGCAAGGACTGGCGGTGATGATTCACCCCGACAAATGGAGCAAACGGCATCATAAACTTGTTGGTCATATATGTGACATCAAACGCAACAACGTCTGCAAATTTTATATACAAGTCTCTTGATCTCCCATCTGCCCAAAAAATATTTCTAGGAGATCCATCGTCAAATAAGTCCACAACAAATAAAGGTCGCGGTCTTCAAGTAATTTATCTTGGAAATATTTAATAAGGCCATAAAACTCTTTACCCTTATATAGTTTTCATTGTTCACCTAAGATGTCGGCACATTGTTTTGATGTAACATCATTTTCACTTGGATTTTTCATAGTATTTACGACATTCTTGATTTAACAAGGTCTCAACCCGGATTGACCAAGTTCCAACATCAGAGATTTGCAAACCAGTGAGCGGTGAAACTTCCCATGAGACCTATGTTTCATTACCTTGGTCGGAGTAACGGTTAGTTCATGGTTGTGTGCATTGTTAAATACATCAACGAACCATTTCCCATCTTTACCTTTTGAAATACGAAGAAACGCTTCGCATCCGGCCCTTAAATTCCTACGACGTTTCTTACCTTCTCCTGCAGAACCATCACACTTCAAATCTTTAAAACCCTCTTTGTTGCATACATATTTCCTTCGATATTCCTCGTTTGTTGTCTTATTTTTATAAGTCTCACGTTTACGTACTCCAAAACCATGTAAAAATGCATAACCATTATAGAATTCATATGCGTCATCAGGAGTATCGAAAACCTGTCCAATTACTTCATTTGTTACTTCTTTTTCAACCCCAGAATCCAAGTCTACGGCTTCTGTTTCCTCTATTTCAACACTGGAATCACTATTTGTGACCAAATACCCATTTGCATCAATATGTGCAATAAGATTTGTTTCAAAAGCCTCATTCTCTAACTGAACTGTTACTAAATCCATTTTGATGTGGCTGTATCAATAAAAGAAAAATATATGAACATGTAAACTGATAATCAACAAGTGAAAGAAAGAATCAGAACGTGGAGTAGTGCACAAACTTGTTAAGATTATTTGAACATGCAAACTGATAATTAACCACTTTGCTGATCTAATCTAGTCATAACCTTTTGATTTAGTAAATAGAGAGAAACAGGAACCTGATCGATTATTCAAGGGGTACATGAAATACCTTCACGTCTTCAACCTCAATCATAGTCCGTCCTTGTTAATCGTTGATGATCATTGAACTTTCTAGGGTTTATATTGAAGCAAAAGAGAGAAGAGAGCAGAGAGCAAAGAGCAAAGCGTGTTTTAATCGTTCTTAGCTTTTAGGGTTTTTTTTTAATCAAAACTACGTAGTTTTGATGGGTTTTATGTGTAAGGTTGCACGGCTGACAGCACCGTATTCACTTTCCCATTTGTAGTATATATGTTTGAGACGACAACATGATATTTATTACTTATGTAACTTAAATACACAAATAAATGTAATGTAAAATCATAGAAACATGAAAAAACCTATTAAAACATATATATATATATATATATATATATATATATATATATATATAAGGGTTCAAATAAGAATAAAGAGTTTACTAAGAATGGTAAGAACCAATAGATTTTTGACATTTGGCATTAAAACCTATGGTAAAAGAATAATTTTAGAAAACTATGTCGGTTATAATGGTGAAAGAGTAATTTTAGGAAACTATGTCGGTTTTTGGTAATTTTAAATCTCAATCATTGATTAGGATGATCCAATGGCCTTGATTTATTCTTACTCTTCCTAGGAAACAACTTATTTTTATGATAACCTTTCCCCATATATATATATATATATATATATATATATATATATATATATATATATATATATATATATATATATCATAAATGAATGTTGTAATAAATACTGGAAACACATAATATAGAACTTAACATAAGAAATTATATTGTCAAAAATATAACTGAAACTTATCATGTCGATCGTTCTTACGAAGCATCATGCCAAAAAATACACATGCGTTATATAAAAATTAAATGTAATTAGATTTAGACAAATTGACTAAGTATTTATAATGCACCAAAAAACATGTTGTCGATTATATTGGGGAAAGTAAACTAATGCAGAGTTAATATCTTTAGAAAATAATATATTTCTAAAAATTCATAACTTTAATAGGAATATCTAAACAATATACTTTAAAATTTTAATAATAGTTACTATTCATCACATTTACTTAAAATAAACATAATAATTTAATTGGATTTAGGTTGGTGGTATTATTCTATCTTATGTTACACTTTTATTTATTACAAGCTAACAAAAACAATTAAAGTTGAATTTCGCATTAAGTGTTAGTGTTTTATAAATATGTTGTCAATCAACATTTAAAAGGATGGTTACAACGCATTCCGTTATATTAGTTTAATTATTTTTGACTAATTATATGTGTTACATTTTGTATAATTAATAATACATAAAAAATCAATTGTTATTTAACTATGTCTAGTTGACTAAGGAATGCAGAAGTTGCATTGGTTAATTGGTTAATATATGAATATTTTAGATGGTTTAAAATTTTTAAAAAAAGAAATACGTTTATTAGTAGAAGACCATACTGTTTTTGTGCCACAATTGTTTGTGTTTTATATACAATATAGAATTGAGTAAGGACACGACAAACTGCATTGAGTAATTATTTGAATATATAGCTCATTAATGCTAACACGAAATATACAAGCACAACTAACTATTTACGACAATCGTTACTTTAAAAGTGTCTAAGCCACCAATATTATGTATTGAATAAGAATATTTTCTCCTGGATATGAATGAATAAAAAGTGCGTTGTTAAACAATATTAGCTCTTAATAATTAGGAAACACCAAATTAGTTTCCTGGAATCGGTTTTTATATGGACATTACTAAATCGTGATATTATAATAGAAGGTAGTTTGTATTTATTAACAAGGGAAAACTCTATAGAATAGTAACCCAGTTTGGTGAGTGTTCCAATCAAGTCACTCATTCTAATTTTTGTACCAATTAGGTCACTTAAATTTAGAGAGATGTTCTAATCCTAGGTTTTTTACCTATATAACAAGTTATCATGTCCATATGGCATTTTTTTTTCCTTTTTTCTTTTTTTATATGTTTACGTGTAATTTAGTAGTTCCTTTTATCTATTTTTATAAAGATTATAAAAATTATATATTATAGGAAAAGCTTCTTCTTCATCCACTATCATGCCCATGTTCCAACCTTGAGAAAACTGTAACACGAATTCAAGTGCTTTGCCCTAGATTGGGGCATTTATATATTTCTTCTTCCTAAACTTTGAAATTACATATTTCCTCAAACCATGCTTAAAGAGCAATGTACATTTTGCATTAAAAACTTGTATTTTGAGGAAATATGTAATTTTAAAGGTTTAGAAAAGGGAAATATGTAAAAATCCCTAGATTATAACACAAAGTGAATGAAATCTAACATTTCTTCTTCATTCATCACCATGGAACGCCGTCGCCACCGTCGCGTTTCTTCTCCGGCCATCATCGCCGTCTACCACATCCGCACTCACCTGTTATCTCGCTGCTCCCCTCTCCCATCGTCTTTACCAAAAACTCCGTCTTCTCCGGAAACACTCCGTCTGACAACCTGCTCCTTTTCTCCGCTGGTATGGAAGAGAATTCATACGCTGTCTTCGGGTAGGGAAAATTACATATGAAAGTCCATTGTCGCCAATTTTAATTCCGGCTTCTTCAATTTCGTAATGAAATGCATGTATTAATTTGCTTTTTGAGCTGAAAATTGGAACTGGACTATGGGTTTAGGCGTGGAGGCAATTATTTTGAGATTTTAAAGATAAAAATTAAATGATATATTACATGTAAATATTTAAAAAAAAAAGAAAAAAAAATGCCACATAAACATGGTAACTTATTATATAGGTAAAAAAAACCTAGGATTAGAACATCTCTCTAAATTTAAGTGACCAAATTAGTACAAAAATTAGAATGAGTGACTTGATTGAAACACTCACCAAACTTGGTTACTATTCTACGAGATTGTCCCAAATTAACAATGGAAATGAGTCTATTAGTATAACTAGGTTAAACACCCGTGTATACACGGGTTGAGTAAACTACATTAAAAAAAGAATAAAATAATGTGAAATACTTATAATAATTTGGTATGAGTTGAATGAATATGAAAATGTATTACAACGTTGAATAAAATAAAAAAGATTCTTAAAATAAAAAATATGTACTACAACGTTAAATAAAATAAATTTTTCATAAAATAAAGAAAAGAAAAAAAATTAGATGGTAAATTCTCGTTAATCTATAAAAATTTCTTCATATACAACATTTTTAGTTACCTTTTTCATCAAATATTAGAAAATAGACTCCATCTCCAGTTTTAATCTTGAAGTGTGACATAAATCTCTAAAATGTGTCCTTGTATATAATGTTTAAAATTTATTTAATCAAACTTTTCTTACTAATAACACACGATTATTACTAAAAACACAAATTATTTAGTACTAATATAAATTTGATATAGGGATTTATATTTTTAAGAAGAATAGTGTTTAAAAAAAAGATTGATACAAGTCATACAAATACTTAAATAAACAATACAAAAATTTAATATAAAGCATTATATTATAAAGCAATATAAATTGAAAAGGTTTAAAACAAAGATAAGCAACACACCGGATTCTAAGAGTTTAAAACAATGTTAATCCACAAAAATTGAAAAGATACTTTAAAACATAGAAAAACATTATCTTAAATATAAAAACAGCTTCACTTTTTCAAAGCAGCAAAGCATCCCAAACAACATGAAACCATTATAAGGTTAGGAATAGTAGCGACCTTCAAATATTTTGGCTTCACTTTTTCAAAGCAACACAATATCCCAAACAAACATTAAACCATTAAAGGTTTTGGATAGTGGTGACCATCAGTTATTTTGATCACATTCACATGTATTTTTCCTAAAAGGTATTTATCTAAATGTACATAAGCATGTAGCATCGTATGACCGATAATGAAAAATACCGTTGTTGGATGGTTGTCCAAAACTTATAACATTTAAACATTTAGTTTTATGTGAAATAAACCAAGTTTAATAAAAAAAAGCATAGGATAGTAAGATTACATAAAAATTAGTTTCTAAGCTTTTCAGCATGTTATATTAATTTTTTTTATAGAATACAATGGAAATTACAATTATAGTAAAAAAAAGACTTTTATGTTGTATAAGCCATTAAATCGTAAAAAACAAAGGAATGTTATATTAAAATTTTAAAATAATATTATAAAAGAACCTCATTAAAAAACAATTCTTTTAATTAAAATTAAATATTATGGGGAAAATCATGTTAGTAAACTCATAAGTAAAGGTGTTAAAATCATGAAAATTAATATTAATCTTTTATTTAATAATTCTTATTAACAAAGATAGTTTAAGAAAACAATAATAATTTTTAATTTCAAATTGAGAACTTGTAAACAAATTTGAAAAACAAAATGAAAAATAATTAAGGTGGTTAAATGATATTAATTTAGATGATTAAATGATGTTTTGCCAAATGTCACAAAGATGGGCCAAATAGGTTACTATTCTATGAGATTGTCCCAAATTAACAATGGAAATGAGTCTATTAGTATAATTAGATACATATTTTGTTTCTCATTTTTATGTAGACAATACCGGTTGACTAACGAATCCAAAAATTGAATTTATTAAGTATTTTAGTATTTAAGGTTATTTGAATTTTTTTAATGAAGAAAATAGGTTTCTTTCTCTAATTCCATACAACGTTTGTGCCTTAAATTTTGATACACAATAACCAATGTGATTGACTAACGACTTCATTAGTCTGAAGTTACTATTTTGTTGAATATCGTTGTAACACCCCGCCCGTGCTAGGGCTGACGTGCCACTTTTATAGTTGGTTAGAATTAAAGATTTATCATTAATGATAAAACATTATAATTTTACAATAAATACAAAAATGAGTGCAAGACGTTATTTATTTCTCTAAAACTCTTGATCTTTAATATTTTCTCAAGCCTTCGGTCGATTCTTCATGGATAATCTTGAATACCTAATGTGAGCGGATAACGAAATCATAGACATTATAAATTATAAACTTTCAACTTATAATACATTTTATCAATTTGCACTTATAGCATATCAATTCGTAACTTTGATCAATCTCATAAACAATAATTCCATGTCAAATTTCTCAACCAATGAATAAAAATATAAAATCCATAACGATGTCATATGGTTTCCTGAGGACGTGGTTAAGATGTTATTTTCTCTCAGAAGATTGATACAAACGCCTCCAATAATTCAATATTCAATATTCTTATGACTAATCTATAAACATTCAGTAGTAAGACGATGTATTTTTCCGGTGATCGATCTATACGCCTCAACTCACTCACGTTTCTCATGAGAAAAATAACGAAAATGATAAACGCAGAACGTGTCAAAACATGTTATGAAATCCAATATCAAAAAAATTATTCGTAGGTGAGCCCAAAAACTTATCATAACAATTCGATTAAAATCAAAATCAACTTCGTAGTCGATGGTTCATATCAAACGATTTGTAATCAATGGTTCTCATAAATCAACAAATAATTCATGCTATAAATTTAGCATATAAATTACAAATACGATAAAAACATCATAGTAGGCTAAAGTAAATCAAAAGGTGTCAAAAACACATGATGGAATCCAATATCGAAACAATTCTTCACATTAGGGTCCAAAACGTATCATAGCAATTCAAAAGAAATCAAAATCAAATTCGAAATCGGTAGTTCGCATCAATAAATAAACGATTCGTAATCAATAATTCATATCAATCAATAAACAATCCATATAAATTAACGATACGATAAGAAAAATAACATTAATAGGCTAACCGTACCTTAATCGTTGTACCACGCTTGAGTATAACTCTAATAATAAGACCTTGATCGAAAAATTGAACAAGAGTAGTTTTTCTCATGGAGAGGATAAAGGGGAAAGAAGATGATGGTGTTGTTTATAGAGCCGAGTACCCCATGACAATAGAACATAATTAGCATTGACTTCTTCCATTTTAAATTTTAAAGTCATTTAAAATCCTTGATGATTTTCTTAATTGTAAAATTTATTGTGATTTTAATAATACCAAAGTTAACAAAATTTTCAATAACTAAAATAAAGTATAACCTCCATTAAATATTTATAAAAGATTTGACCACCATTAAAATTATTGGAGTGTTATAATCACAATAATTATTATTAACATTAATATATGATTTGAATTGTTTACTTTTAATTAATATTATTTATTTTTGAATCACCCAAAAAATTTGAGAAGCCTTTGTATCTATGGAAACTATAGTGATTGACCACTAGGTAGATGACATGTGTTCAAAAAGTCTATTGCTTTAATAGTATAGGTAGATTACCAAGAAAATTTGAAAAGCCTTTGTATCTATGGAAACTATAGTGATGGACCACTAGGTAGATGACATGTGTTTAAAAAGTCTATTGTTTTAATAGTATAGGTAGATTGTTTCTCTATCTCTCCCCTTTCCCACTCTATAAATCTATTAGAGATGAGCTCGGTAGACCGGCACCGGTACCGAAAATACTAATAGGTATCGGTACCAATTTTACCCATCCCTAATCTATATTGAGCCATTGTCAGAATATTTTTATGTCAAGAATTAAATAGAGGACAAGATGTGACGTCAAGATTTCATATATATGTAGTTATATTAGAAAATATAAAAAGCCATGCTAATTATATTAAAAATATACCTAAAATCCACGTCATCTGTCAACATTAATATAAAAATGTTTTCTTGAATGAAACAAAAAAAATAGAAGAAAAATATTAAAAAAACATGTTAAAATCTATAATTTAAATTTAAATAAAACATTAAAGCTTAGTAATTTAATTTGACCACTTTTCAAACTTTGCTATTATTATGCAGAATTATCCTTATATTTTTTAAAATAACCTCAATTTCAAATAGTTATAACTTTTTCATACTTAAATATTTAAAAAAATGTTTTATCATAAAAACGAACATTTTATTCTTTTTAATTTGAATACAATATTGCTATAGTTTTTTTTTCAATTAAAAAAAATAGCATATTATGTGAATACCACTAGGGCCTAGGGGTGTGAATGGATCAGTTGGTTTGGACTAAACCAACACCAAAATGTCGATTTTTGAGTTTTGAAAATCGTTCAATTTCGGATTTTGGTTTGGGGTCGAGTTGGTTTATTTTTTCTCAGTTTTGTCATTGAACTAGAAACTTTTAGGGGGGGTGGGGGGTTAGCCAAATAACATTGGGCCTCAAAATTTTCGTTAGTTAGTAATTAATTGATTATTATACATTTAGGGCTAATATATTTAGGTTAAACTATATATTAGACATTTACACTATTTTATATTACTTCAAATTAAAAAAAAATCTATAACTCCGGTTTGGTTTTCGCTTTAGTTACTCGCAAATACGAAACCAAACCGAAAGTTCGGTTTTTACCCAAATTTAAACCAAATCGTCTGTTTTAGTTTCAGTTAGGTTATTTTGATTTCGTCTTTTCGGATCGGTTTTTTTAATTTCAAGCACAACTCAAAGCGCATCATGCAAGCATCCATATGGTATATGTTTAACTTCTTTTTAGATAAATAGAAAAGCAGTAAAACAAGTTAATTAGTTTAATATTGTAACAAAATAAAGGTGGACTAGTTAAAAGACGAAAATGGCGACTTCGATAACCAACACATGACCACTTTGACCGTAATCTAGCATAAAGAATCATTTTAATATTTAATATTAATATTAATATTAATCTTTACCTCATATTCTCCGCATACGCCTGCCTTTTTGTCTCACTTCTTTATTTGTATTTAAACAAATCAATTTTTTTATTAATATTAAAAATAAAAAGAACACACCTGTCCAAGATGTTTCCCTGAAACGTAACACGTGCATTTTTATGACGAGAGCATAGACGCATATTAAATCAATACGGTTTTTAGAGGCACCGTTTTAATTGTTTCTAATGTTACCCTGTTAATTAATAAACAAAAATAATGATAATAATGTGTCATAACCGTATTAATCTTAATTTCTAATCTTCATTCTTCTTAATCTATGTTATTTATGGGTCATGGGTTGAAATTATTTTGGTAATTGGATTATAAAATAGTCAATTTTTCATTTTAATATTCTAATATATCATCTCATTCATACTAGCTATCAATGAGTCATGGGACAAAACCATTTTTGCAATTGAGTTATTAAATAGTCACGAAATTAAAATTAACATATTGATTGAAGATCAAATAAGCTGGAATATGAAAGACAAGTAGCAAATAGTAAAGAGCAATATTTTTCTAATGTTTTTTTATTCCTTCAATGTCCATTTTTTCCCATGAACATTATATGTTGCATAACTCAGGGTAACGGTAGACATGGTCTAAATTTGTTTATATTGGATGACGGTTTGAATGCCTGTTATAAAACAACAAATGATGTATATAAAGAGATTTTATCAAATTTATAATTTTGATATTTCAGACTTCTTATCGTTTGTAAAATATATTTCATTTCCTTTTACCTTTAATTTTGTTCGTTAATTTCAAATAACAAACCTTACTTTTTTTTACCATTTAACAAATCCCATGTAATATACGGGTTCAAAAGCTAGTAAGTTTATAACCACACTTGATCATGCATCAAATATCAAATATGATATGGACGCATTGTTTTAAGTTGATTTAAACGTATCGTTATATAACTAGTTTAGTCGCACCGCTGTAACTGCGCAATTCAAAAGACTTATCATAATTAGTTAAAATGTAGCGTTATATTAAAAACTACTAGGTTAGAATCACGTGTGTTGTTGTGTCGAATAAATGTAATGTTTATACGCTTAGTACAAAAATGCTATGTTTTCAATTGAGCCATCATCGGATGAGCGTTTTCAGTAGTGGGACCGAATTCTGTACCGATTTGGCATCGTTGGTACCAAATGGGTACCAAGTTTTGAGTTTTCGGTATCGGTACGGTACTATTTTCCGAATTTTACATGAAATACCGAACCAAACATTTCGGTACCGATATCAAATATTTCAAATTTTCTAGATCGGTACCGGTACCATCCCGAGTTCATCCCTAATGTATAACGTAATCTACTAACACATACAATCATCAGTAAATGTCATTAAAAAATAAACTTTGAAACGTGACAGTTAAAATTTTGTTAATTTTTTAAAACATTTTTTTCAATTGGACATCAATTATTTTTTTATATAATTGATAAATGTATACTTAGGACCTCTCAATATTCTCTTCACACTGTTAACTACCAATAATAAATAGAGAAATGCATAATAAAATTAAAGAACCTAAAAGCTACAGGCTAGAAATCGAAAAGCAAGAACCTAAAATCGTATAGTTCGACAAAACGGTTTCAACGTCTATAGCTTGAGTTCAATCATAGTCTGTTTTGATATCATTCCTATGACCTTCTAGTTATATAAGATTATGTATTTGAACCCAATCATATAGATTTATACTTGATTGGCACTCAATTTTTCTCACAATAATGATTATGAACAAAATAAGAAACGTGTAAGCAAAATCAAGTTTAAGTAATATGTAAATTGCATGTAAATCTATGGTAATTATGCAACCATGATTAGTCTTGCATTAAAAGTAAAGTTAGGATTATTATTGGTAAAATCGTAAGTACCAATGATTAAGGCATGTTATCACGAGAACCCATATTTTTTGAAATTATATATATGTGTGTGTATGTGTGTGTGTTAAAAGTAAAGTTAGAATTATTATTGGTAAAAGCGTAAGTATCAATGATTAAGGCATGTTATCAGGAGAACCATATTTTTCGAAATTATACATACATATATATATATATGTGTGTGTGTGTGTGTGTGTGTGTGTGTGTGTTTAGGGTTAGTTTCATTTCAAAACTCATAAAAAGTTAAAAACATTTAGGAACTCTAACTAAATATTTTTTTACTCTTTTTTATATAGTAACATTATTTGAGAGTAGCTTTATCATATTTGACATATAAATTTTTTATTTGCATATATAAATCAAAAGTTTACATATGTGTAAAATTATATAATAAAAAACTTAAATATGTGTAAAAGAAAATTAGATATGCGTAAACTAATTTGTATAATTGTAATAAAAAATATAAAAATTAAAAGTGATAAAACTACACTAAAATAATATTAACAAACAAAATTTTTTTAAAAAAAACATTAGTTATTAAGAGATCCTTAAAGTTTTTAAATAAAATAAGAGTTTTATAATGATACTCATCCTCTATATATATATATAGAGACACACACGCTTATAGTTATAAGCCCAATCTTTTTTTAACCCAATAATAACAAACTAAGAGATTAAGAAAACCCGTTAGTAATAGTCTAACATCCATTTTGTTTAATCCACACCATCCTTTTTTCTATGCTCGTGTGTATTTAGTTCAATACCCGCCTTTTTAATTTGTTTGAGACGCTCGAAATCTCAGAAATGAGCTAATAAATGAAACCCATTACTTTAGTGGTGACTCGTGAGTCAGTTTACTAGACTTAAGGTAAGTTTATACGGATCTTTTACCATGTACTAAGTTATTTCATAAGATATGAAAATTTAAAGTCAATAAAATAAAAATTATAAACCTGAGTTGTATTTAATGTATTTAGACTGGTCTTTATGGTGGGGGTTTCAAAGCCCCTCCACAGTGCCACGTCAGCGCCACGTGGGCACTGGCGGCATCGAAGCCCCTAGCTATAATGCCCCTTTATGGTGAAAGGGGGAAGCCCAACCTTTTTTTCTTTTCCATAAAACAAAAAAACCAACACAATAATATTTAATACATAATAATATAAAATACAATAATAATAAAAAAAACAAGCTAAATTAATATAAAACCATATAAATAAAAACTAAAAAAATTGCAGCTATTTTTAGTCGTCGCCGTCACCGCCATTTTGCTTGTTACTCCAAAGATGAAACCAAATCCGATTGAAGGCTGAAATTCATTTCCCTTTTTCGTGTTATTAACAAATTAGTAAGTTTCTCATCTTCGTTTAGAGTACAGATTGGCTCTGGCTCATCGTTGTACTCGCCTCGGCAAATTGCTCTACCTGAGTCCTCCAATATCATATTATGCAAGATAATGCAAGTGTGCATTATGTTTCTTAACTTACCCATTCGTTGAAAACGAGCCAGTTGTCTAATGATAGACCAACGTTTCCTTAATACCTCGAATGCCCTTTCGATGTCCTTTCTATTCGACTAGTGTTTTTTCTTAAAATACTGACGTTTATCGTTAGTCAGGCACGTAAAGCTAAGAACCAACATGGCCCACTCCGGATAAATACCGTCAACTAGACATATCTGTATTCGTAGTTGACATCATTCGTGGAAAATGAGGTGTTGGGTGAGACTCCGTCTATGAGGCGGTCAAAAATAGGGGACGCATTAATCACAGCTACGTCATTGTTTGCACCGAGCATCCCAAAAAACGCATGCCATATCCAAAGATCAAATGATGCAACCGCCTCAAGTATAATTGTTGGGCCATCATGATCATTCCGATGATATTGACCTTGCCAAGTAACTGAGCATGCTTCCCAAGGCCCATGTGTGCAATCGAGGCTACCAAGCATCCTAGAAAAAACGTGTCTTTGTTGATGCACCTCGTATATATTTTGTACGTCACTTTGAGTCGACCTGCTCAAATACTTTTTATGATATAGTTGAGAAATACCTAAGTTTAAAAAAGTTTATAAAATTTATACTCAAATATTAAGGTTTTGAAATAAATAATTAAAATAATAATACTCACATTCGCAGAAAGTGTGAAGCGCTTCACGAGCCACTGTCTCTGATATCCGTAAATACTCTTCTATGTCGTCGCTCATAGTCCCGTACGCTAGTTGACGAATTGCCCTCATGCATTTTTGTATATGATAAAATCCCGGTTTACCTTTCTCGTCCCCCCCCCCGCCCCGGTTGTTGGAAGAATGCATAATCGCGTTCTAAATCACCAACTATTCGTAAAAAAAGTTAGCGATTCATCCGAAAACAGCGCCGCAATCGTTCCGAATCAAAAGTCGCGTCCGGCAAAAAATAAGCTTTCATTAACTGGTCATGGGCACCTACTTGATCCCGTTGAAGATGAGGTAGTCTTGTTCGTGGTTGGGAGCTTTCGCAATGCTCGACTAAGAGTGGGGAAGCCTCTCGAATAGCACTAAATATCGCTTCATCCTCTAAATCCCAATCTGAATAACGTCGACATCGTGGTAGTAGTTCAAGTCCCGAATCGATAATCAAATACGAACTAACAAATAACGCCCGTTTATATTAATCAGAAAATATTACTCAAAAAATTGATTACAACTCTCAAAATCTAACTCGGTTTGACTCTTGATGAACCCTAACTCGGTTACATCTCGTGTGTCTCTAGATGAACCCTAGCACGGTTGCATCTCACACGCGCTATAATGTCTAACCATGACTTAGTTTATACAGACTAACCTAACTTGCTAGCCAAGACATTACCAATTATAAGTACAATACAATTAGGAAACACAATATAATTAGGAAACATAACCAACTATGACCAGTTTGTCAGCATTGATCCCTCAAGTTCACCGACTTGTGACTTGGAGTCTGAAATTACTTCCAACAATCACCCCCTGAATTTCTGACTCAAAATAGGTGGCTCTTCAACTCAGGGCATGTCTCTTTTGCCTGTTTGATTTGGCCTACGATCGTGACCTTCTCATTTTTCACAACCATCTTGGCTCTTATCATCTCTGTCTTGATCTCCCAGAACTTCTCTTGATCCATGGCTGTGTTCTTTCGGCTCTTCCGAACTCGACTAACTTAGTGACCTTGTCCCCGACCCTTCCCTCGGGTGTATGAACTCACATATCCACTCCTCTGGCTACGATTCTAGTAATCTAATCAAGCGATCATCAATACGATTCTAGTCATCTAATCAAGCGATCATCAATCTTCCTTGATCATCTCTTGTTCCTGAATCTAAACGCGAGCACATCATTCAAATCAAACCTTAGTCAGCGCATAACTCGTTCAAACCACATAAAAACAAACTTTGAACTGAATCTACTTGTCCAACTAATATTGATCAATAATGGTTAAACCACTTGTTCAACTTAAATAAAAACAATCAATGTTCAACCCAAACTTGTTGAACCAACAAACTAAATCCAAACCAACTTGTTCGATTTATTGTTTCTTTTTCTTTCAATCGCACCACACAGAAGAAAGAAAAACTCCTATTTTGACTTTTGTGTTTCCTATCTTCTTTTTTTTTTTCTTTTAATCGTAGGGCTTACAAAAGAAAATAACCAAATTCCTTTTTGCCTTCTGACTTTTGTGGCGATAACCTTTTGCAATTCAAGTCCCTATTTATTCAATCGAATCGAACCACACTCTCGTTTTCCTTGAAATCTTTATCAACAAGAAACAAGAAAAGAAATAAAACCACCTTTTTACACCATTTGCCAATAACCAGATGCACCTCTACCGGAAAACTAACTTGTTTCCGAATTACCGCCGCACGAACAACCTACTCGTTGTCTGCCACTATCTTACCACCGGCTAGTAACACCTTAACTACAAATCCTCAGTTAACTCGATTATTCGATCACGAATTGACCAAACACTCCTTATCAATCTTGACTTTGATCGATGTCTTGAGTCTTCGATCACCTCCTTATCGATTTCTTAAACTTGGCTCTGATACCAATTCAAGTCCCGGATCGACAATCAAACGCAAACTAACAAATAACTCTCGTTTATATTAATCAGAAAATATTACTCAAAAAACTGATTCCCACTCTCAAACCCTAACTCGGTTTGACTCTTGATGAACCCTAACTCGGTTGCATCTTGATGAACCCTAACTCAGCTACATCTCGTGTGTCTCTAGATGAACCCTAACTCGATTGCATCTCACACGCGCTATAATGTCTAGCCATGACTTGGTTTATATAGAATAACCTAACTTGCTAGGCAGGACATTACCTATTATAAGTATAAAACAATTAGGAAACATAACAAACTATGACCAGTTTGTCAAGATTGGTCCCTCAAGTTCACCGACTTGTGACTTGGAGCCTGAAATTACTTCCAACAGTAGTCGGGTGTCGAAGATGATTCGGAAGACATATTTGTGGAGAAAGTTTTAAAAAGTTTAATGAGATGAATATATGATTGTAGAGATTGAGTGAATGATATATATATATATATATATATATATATATAAATTTGATTTTTTTTATTTTAACGGTCAGAAAGCCGTTATGGGCCTCACACCCACCTTCTTCCAAGCCGGTCGTCCAGAAAGCGCCCCCCCCCCACCCCTGTCACACCCCGACTCAGGGCCTAGGAGTATGACCAACAGTTGGTACCTGTTTTGAAAACATATCAAAGTTATGGGTTAATTTTAGCGGAAGATTTTAAGTTATTATAATATTAATTTACATTGATAATTCACTTGGGCATTAAATAATAAATACCCAAGTATGTGTATACGAAATATTGTTTTCATAATACAAGGATTTTTATATAATCAAAATTGAGCCATCTTGATCTGCGAGCTTCTGGCTCCTTGATGACTCTAATCCTTGCATATATTATCATCAGACTTAATTACCTGCAATTGGGGAAATAAAATACGTCAGCTATGTGCTGGTGAAACGTTTGACTCTAAAATCATTTTAAATAACAGTCATAGCTAATTTGGTTGTTCATATTTAATCGGGCGTGATTTAGTTGTTCGATTTCGGTTGCTATTAAACGAAAAACATAAATTAATAATAAACAATCCATTTATAATAGTTAAAATGACAACAGTCAATTAGAGCTAGATTATGATAACTTTAGTGGCTAAGACTTAGCTTATTATACTTAGAAATATATTTAATTTTAAAACTAGAAGTTTATTCGGGTTAACCTGAAACTTATAAATCAAACCCGAGAACCCACCCAAATTACTTCGGTTCGGGTTTGGGTTAGTCTTTTCTCGGGTTCGGGTTATTCGGATCAGATTAGTTCGGTTCGGATACAAGTTTTTCGGGTCGGGTGTTGGGTCCTATCCTTCATTATTAAATTTAGGAAAGTACCATGATGAGCACGTGACTAGTCTTTTAAGAACCGATTAAAGTAAGTTGTAACCCTCGGATTCATGTGACACGTGAGGGTATCTGGGTAAGGGATATTGTGTCCTACAATGTTCTTAAATTTTCAAATTTTTTTTCTTCTTGTTATTGTTGTATCTATTTTTTAATTATGACCATCATTACCGGAAAATTTATAGGTTTCTTTTCTCTCCAAAAATGGCATGTCTTATCTTAACAGCACATTCTAATTCATCTTCCTATATATAAAGCCATAAGATTTAGTAACTTTGTTTTTATATTGATTACAACATATGTTGCCATTGAATACAAAAAATAATAATTTTATTCTATTATTGTTTTTTCATTGTTTAGCTCTGAGAATAAAATTAAAACGACTTTTCTTATACAAAAACATGAGCGCATCGGTTTTAAATTAGTTGATTGTTATATCCACAAGCACATACTCAACAACACTAACACCATATGACGATATACCGAATAATAAGAACACGTCAGTTAATTCATATGCACATGTTTATGTATAGATGCAATGTTGAATGACACAAAACTAAAACAATATTTCTTACACAAACATTAGTACGTCTGTTTTAATTTAAATGATTGTTATATCCACACGAACATACTCAGCAACATTAACACCACATGACGATATATCGAATAATAAGAACACGTCAGTTAATGTGCACATGTTTATGTACAGATGCAATGTTGAATGACAAAACTAAAACGATTTTTCATACACACACGTCAGCGCGTCGGTTTTAAACTAAATGACTGTTATATCCACACGCATACTCAGAAACATTAACATAACATGACGGTATAGCGAATGATAAGAACGCGTCAAGTTAATAAATGCATGCATGTTTATGCACTGACGCAAGCTTGACTGACGCAAAATTAATACGATTCTTTTACACAACCATGAGCACATCGTTATAGATTAGTTATATCCACACGCACATACTCAAAAGCATTACCACCACATGACGATACAACGGATAATATAAACACGCTAGGTAATAAATGTATACAAGTTTATGTACCGACGCGATCTTGAATGGCACATATGCTAATGACGTGTCGTGGTTCGAGTGGGACTAGGACAAGCATCATGTCAATGGTCCTTAAACATTGCAAACAATGAACATCTTGTAGGGTAAGGTGCATTTAGATAGATGGATATATACACCATCCACCAAATTAGGTACGGACATTGTGGACCTATTCAAGATCATTAAATTTCAATACATTGGGACCCATTGTCCTTTACCTTTTGCCTTTATCCATTCTTCAAGATTAAAAAACCTCCCCTCCAAAACCAACCATTGTCACCTACCTAGAAATACAACTTAATGTCACCCAAACATTTAAAATAAAGAACATAAACCATAAGGTGTGAGTTATAAAAAAAAATGGTTAATCAAAAACAAGAATAAAACTTTAAACATCTAACCTTCAATATAAATCTGAATAAAATGGCTTCCCACCATACAAAAACACAAGATCTAAACCTTCATAAAGTCATAGATACAACTCTAAAGAAATGCCACTCTTAATGAAATTACCAAAGTAGTGGTTTTAATAACATAGGAACCAATATACTAAGTAATATATCCATGATCTGGTATCAAATTATACTAGAAACACACATAAACACCACTTCTAGAAGCAGGGGAATCAAGAAATACAACAAACCATACAATAT
The DNA here is from genome assembly GCF_021521415.1 of Bidens hawaiensis. Taxonomy (NCBI): domain Eukaryota; kingdom Viridiplantae; phylum Streptophyta; class Magnoliopsida; order Asterales; family Asteraceae; genus Bidens; species Bidens hawaiensis. The sequence continues at coordinate 76,525 of NW_027504907.1, forward strand.
TCAACTTATTTGTTTATTTATACTATCAATTATTATAAAAAGCAGTTAGTAAAAAAAAGATGGACCCTTACAGCACAAAAAAACACCAAGGGGACTTCGGTCTACCCATCTTATCTTCTTTAAACTATCTATATATATATTTTCTCTCTTTTTCTTTCTTTTTTACTTTTTCTTACTTTTTATCCAAAAACAAAATTCAAAAAAAAAAAAAAACTGAAGATAGTCAAAATACCAAAAGCTTCAAAGGGTCCAAATTCAATCCAAATCCCATTTCATCCATATCATGATTTGGGTTCCACTTTCAAGATTTCAAGCAAGAAACTTTGAATGGATTTAGATCAATCCTGGACCCCATCACCATTATTATTATTTGCCTTCAATCACAGAAGCCAAACCACCAACAACTTTGCTTCCAGCTTTTGGGACCTTTGGTTTGATCTCTAACTCATCAATCAAAATCGGGGCTTTCGGGTCTGAAACCGGGTCGGGCTTGTTTGATTCATTGACAGTTTGGTTGCAAGGAGAGAGCCATTTCGCTTTAACATAACACGGTGGCACAGGCATTCCTTTCTTCTTCAAGCTCTGTTTTGCAGCATCGGACACTATGTTGATAATATTCTGGAGACGATCGGGTTGGCCCACGTAGATGTGAGGAAGCATTTGAAGAACTGCTCTGTAGCTTTTGGTGGATCTTGCAATTTCAAACTCTGATCTGAAATCTATGTCGATTATCACTCGCTCACCTTCTATAATAGCATCAATATACTCGTATTCGCCTGTTCATACGAAATCCCCAATTTATTATCACAAAATCGAAAAAATCAATTGAACTAAACCTGATCAATATATATTCTCCTGTTCTTACAATATCCCCAAGTTATTATTAACACACAAACTAATTATGATGAAGCATCAATTGGAGCCATAAGTGTTCTTAAAGCAAACCAATTTCATTAATCATTCACAAATTTCATATAAAGAAACAAAATAATCTGGGGAAATTTGACTCACCAGCAGGATAAGTAGTCGTTTTCTCCCAACGGGATTTACATCCGGCTGCTAAGAGGCTGTCGGCGACCATCTTCCGGCTAACTTCATCTTTCTTCTTGCAGATCTTGTTCTTATCGACGATTTTCGAAGCATCCGCCAACAAATTCCTTTCGGCAACCGTCTCGCAGAGAACCAAACTCTGCAAAATTAACAAATTACGACACAAATTCCATACAATTGAATCAGTAATTATTATTATTATTACCTTGAGAGAGTCATAAGAGTCCGTCAATGAACTGTTGATGGAGTTACCAAAACAATTGAAGGAGTCAAGATCATCCTCAGAGCCATCGGTAACCGACTGCTTCTCGTTGCTTTCGTCTATGAAATTCTTGACCATTTCATCCAAACAGACAGAGCTGGGCTCTAATTCATCCACCACAACCGTCGATCCTCTCAAAAAGCTCGAGAAATCAAACAGCCGCGACTTCGGCACGGCCTTCACCGACTCCAAACACTCCGGTGAGGAGCAATCCACCGGCTGCACCTTCATCTTCAACGGCATAACCCCTAAAACCCTAATTATACCCAAGACCTATGTATAATTTCTCGAGAATTAAAACAAAATGGCTGTAACTAAAAACACAGCACATAAACCCAAAACCTGCAAAATTGATGTATGTTTTTTATTATTACAAATTCTTATGTATTTATTTAACACCGGTTTTGTGAGGCAAAAGACGGAAAAAGTTGTTAATTTCTACTACGTTTGGCTAGGGTTAGGTCAGGTCAGTACGGAAATTACAAAGTACAACATCAGAACTGCGTGAATCTAAAAAACGGCTGCCGGAAAATCCATCTCCGGCGAGATCATCACAAGGTTTTACGGTCAGATATCGCCGGCGACGGCAAAGGCAAAGACAAAGGCAAAATTTTCAAGTGGTTTTTGGAGTTGTGTTCAAACAAAAGAGAAAACTAGACTTTCTTTATATAAGCCCTCCTGTTTCTGCTGACGTGGATATTGCTATGCTGATGTGGATATTAATTTGCCTAAGTGGATTACAATTTGACAGTCATTTCTCGATTATCCTCTGCATATAAACGTCCGTTACAAATCATAGATGTTGCCACAGGTTGCCACGTCGCACTCAATGTGTAAGGACCGGATTACCCTTATACCTTTTTAACTTTTTTCATTGTTATTGTTATTATTAATTGAACTAAAAAGAACATAGTTTACTTTAATGGTATTTTTATATCGTAGATTTCATATTAAATCCTATTTTAAATGGAACTATTAAAGCCAATAATAACTTATATGGTGAAAATAAAAGTATGAATTTTATTCAATATATATTTAATTGGATGCTTTTGGTATAAATTTCATTTTGTTATGCTAATGGTGATATCCCTCTTTTAGTTTTAGAGTTTGTGTAATAGGGTAAAGTTAAAATGTAAAGAGAGATAAAAATAAGAATTGTGAGAAGTATTTGTGATCATAGAAAAAACTTCTTAAAAAAATAATGACAAAATCATAACTCGATATATAAATAAAAAGCGAAAAATATTAAAAAACCAAAATGTTTCCCCGTCATCCCGTTCCCATAAAAAATGACGAAAAAAATAGCCGAAAATGAACAAACAACACAATGATAGACAAAAATAGACACAGTAAATATAACACAATTTCGAACAAAATATGACACAATGTTGAGCAATATAACACAATATCAAGAAAAAAAAGACGCAATGTCAAGAAAAAAGACATAATCAATGACAAACATAATGATAAATAAAAAGACACAATGATCTTTTTCACACAGCATTGTGTCTTTTTTGAGTTTTATTTATTTATTATTTTTTTTAGAACGAGAAAGACAACAGAAACATTTTTGTGTTTTTACATTTTTTGTTTTTGTATTAAAATTTGAGTTATGATTTTTCTTATTATTTTTTCATTATTTTGTTTGAGGAGACTTTTTGTGACTACAAATTTTTTTCTTTCTTATCTCCCTTCGTATAATAACTTGACCCTTGTATAATATTTGAAGTTGTAAAATGGAAACAAGAAACGCATAACCAAAAAATTAAATAAAAGTGATAAGTTTTCTTTGGATGGTAACATTATCAAAGAAGGTAGGTGCTAGTTGAGAGAATTGATGTAAATTTGATATAGCAGACTTGCAATAAGTTGTACTTTTTTGTGTTTGTGTTGTTTGGTGACTAGAGGTGCACAAATCGGTTTTTTTGAAAAAACCGGTTCGGTTATTAACCGGACCGGTTTTTTTTATCCAGAAAAAAACCGGTTCGGTTAATAACTGGACCGGTTATTAACCGGTTTTTGTCAATGAAAACTCAAACCGGCCAAACCGGTTTGGACCGGTTTAGAAACCGGTTAGAACCGGTTATTAAACCGGTTTTTTTACAACCGGTTTTTAATAACCGGTCTAACCGGTTAACCGGTTTTTTTTTTTTTTTTTTTTTTTTTTTTTTTTTTTTTTTGCTTTAGGGTTTAGGGTTTAGGGTTTCGTTGTTAGCATTCTTTGCTTGGAAGATTAAAAACACATAACTTTCATTTATAGCTTTTACATTAAAAATACAAACATTAAATCGTTATCGCATATTCGTAACTCAAAAATACAAACATTAAAGAATGCTTAGACACGATTACATTAACAAGTTGATGTTTGTTACTCATTTTCTTCGCTACCCGATCCCGAGCTATTCCTTAGGTAATCGTCGTACGCGGCTTCTTCATCGGTCATTGGTTGAGTGTGTCCTTGATTGACCTCGTCTTCATACAAGGCCGCCTCATACTCCATTTCCCCCTCGAGTGAGCGTTGATGTTGTGCCCTATCTAAAGAGTCCAAGTAATCCTTGTAGCAAATCGACATCTCTACAGCTGGTGGAGTGAGTCGAGTCCTCCTAATCGATATAACCCTGCCAGAAACAGAAAAAGCAGACTCCGAAGCTACCGTGGAAGCTTGGACCGTTAGTAAATCTTTGGCCATGGCGGCGAGGATCGGAAACTCATCCTCCTTACCTCTCCACCAAGCCAGCATATCAAGACTTCTAAATTCATCCGGAGTCATGTGTTTCACAAAGTTGGTACCACCATACCTTCCAAGTTCACTGCTTGGGGTGTTTACCCTTTGACGTTTACCGGCGTCTTCCCAAATCATGTAGTACATCCCCATTTCAAGGTCGGTTTGGGATTGGGATTGGGCAACAGCTCTTAACGAGTCATGAATTTGGGAAGACGACCCGTGTTTTGTAAGGTAAACATCATACATGTTTGCCAAGGTGGTGTTGAAAGCATTCTTTAAAGTTTGGTTATAATGGGGGTTTTGATCGTCGTTTAACTCTAGCTCATCACAAATTTTTTCTATTAAAGCTTCAACACCACCAACATTGATGCAAGGGTTTAACGCAGCCGCACAGGTCAAAACAGCGGGTAGTTGTTGAAAATATTTTCTAAATTTTTCTTTCATTTTTGCACCCATATCAAAATAAGGTGCACCCCTACAATGAATTTCAGTCAACTTTGTGCACATGACAGCAATTTTTGGTAAAGCAATGGGGCTTGTTGGATAGTAAACCCCGGATAAACTAGTTGTGCAAGATTTAAAAATTTGAAGAACCTCCGTAACGATCTCAATCAATAACCAGTTTCTAGGATCGTACGGTGCACATTTACCCCTATTTGACAAAATTTGATGAAACGCAATTAACGATTGTTTTTGTTGGATGGCTTTCTCAAACATTTCACAAGTCGAGTTCCATCTTGTTGGACAATCCCAATTAGGCCCCAACCATTGACAGTTAGCTTCTTCACAAAATTTTTTGTATCTTGAAAATGTTGAATTGTTGCTAAAAACATCTCGTAACATTCTTTTAAAATTGTTTCTTTGCGTTTCGATCACGTTTAACCCATCTTGCACGGCCAAGTTGATAATATGTGCAATGCATCGGCTATGAAAAAACGCTCCATCACAGATAGGTTTATACTTTAATTTTAAATGGCCAACCGCGGCCGTATTGTTGGACGCGTTATCAAACGATATTGAAAAGATTTTATCTTCAATCTTGTATTGTCGAATGACTTTATCCAAGAGTTTAAAAATATTTCTACCCGTGTGCGGGTAATCAAACAATTGAAACGCAACGGTTCGTTTCATCATTTGCCACGACCGGGGGTCAACCCAATGAGCCGTCACACAAATGTATGAGTCGGGCGAACCATTAGGTACCGACCACACATCCGTTGTTAAGTTCACACCAGTTTGTAAGTTTGAAAAGTATGAAATTAGTTCGGATTTAGCGTTTTTCCATGCTTTAAGACAATCTCTTCTAAGGGTCGAACGACTTACGTGTTGGTAGCGTGGTTGAACATACTTTTGCATCATCTCCGTGAATTGAGGGTTGTCGAAGTGGTTGAAAGGAAGTGATTGTTGAATCACAAAGTTGCCAAACTGTTGACGTACCGCTTCAAGGTCGTACGTAAACACCGTTCCTTGATTCGTCATCTCCGGCTGCGAACTACTTCCGGATTCGTCCTTCAAGACCTTGCAAGAGGGCTTTTCTACATGAGCTCTTAAACTGGAGTTTGCTTCTTTGTTATAAAACTTCAAACAATGTTTGCATCTAGCTTTTTGGGTTCCGTTAGACATTTCGCATAGGTCGAAATGTTGCCAAATATCTTGGTTTCGTTTCGTGGGGATGACCCGAACGACGGTTTCTCCCGTGTTCGAGGCACCCATGTTGACCGATGAAGCAGCACTTTGGGAGGCCATGATAATCGACTACGAATTAAGAGTGGTATACTCGAGTATGAAATAAACGACTACGAAAGAAGAGCGTTTGGAGTTGTATAATCGCGTATGAAATAAACGTTTAGAGCGTTTGGAGTTGTATAATCAAGTGTGATCTAACCAATACCCAACCTAAACTATATATAGATGTTTGTGGGGGTAAAATGGTAAAAAAACAAAAAAAAAAACGGCTAAAAAACGGTCAAAAAAAAAAAAAACGGCTATAAAGCCGTTTGGTAACGTTCGAAAACCGGTTTAACCGGTTAACCGGTTATTAAAAAACCGGTTAAACCGGTTTTTTTTATAACGGTAATAAACCGGTTATTTTAAAAACCGGTTAACCGGTTTTTTAATAACCGGTTATTAAAAAAAACCGGTTATAAAAAAAACCGGTTATAAAACCGGTTTTGGCTCCAAAACGTATAACCGATACGTAAACCGGTTACGTAAACCGGTCAAACCGGTTTTTAAAAAAACCGGTTTTTAAAAAACCGGTTTCCGGTTGAACCGGCCAAACCGGTTCCGTAACCGGTTTTTTTGAACACCTCTATTGGTGACTAGCGATTTTGTTTGTCTCCTTTGTTTACTATAATATTGTCATTTTAAAAGAATTAGTTTAAACTTTAAGTTGAGCGACAAGGTGATACACTTACGTGTTTATATTAGAATTTAGCTTGCACTTTTTTAACCCGTTTGGAGGTAGTCTCTAGAGAGTAAAATCCATTTTCTATTAACGCATTTTATTGCTAGTAAAATTTATAAAAAAGAAACAAGTTTGTGCAAATTATAATAAAAAATTGGGAATGTGTAAAAAAATGTTTTATTTTTTATAACACGGCTATAGATAGTATTAAAAGTTACTATTTTGCTAAATTTAATGCAAATAAAATGATATTTTCTTTGATCATCTTAACAAATAAAATTGTTTTTAAAATGTAAAATTTTATTAATTAATTATTAAATAAAACTAAACCCGTGAGCACGTCATAACTCGTGACACGGAGAAAAAGACCATTTGAACGCACCGGCTCACGTTCGTGGCATGGTTCACCACGACCACAAGACCTTTGTTCACCAATCTACCCTCAAGAAACAAGCGAAATTACAGTGAATACATCCTATTTAAGACCCAAACCTGAAGGATAGTTTGGTCATTTTAGTAAAAGAAACGAGTCGTTGGTGTTGGTTTGGTTGGGTGGTTGTGCCGTTCATCCGAGCAGGGGTAATTATGTAATTCACTAGCTAACGCGGTTTTCTTAAAGTCTGTGGATTTTAATTTTTTATTTCAAAACGGTGTCATCATGTATTCAAAATTAGATGGGTAGTAATGTCATTTAATGTAATGTGGGTCCCACGCATCACTAGCCCTTGAGGTCTAGGAAGAATTTTCTCTTTTTGGGATCATCGAATGGAACTTTTGTTAAATTACAAGATGTACCCCCGGACAATTCTTTTTGTTAGAACTAGAAAGAGTACACACGTAATTAGGCCTGTAAATAGACCGAACAAACACGAATAAACACATGTTTGAATTTATTCATTTAACTTTAAACGAATATGATTGTGAACACTTAATTAAACGAATATTTGTGTTCATATTCGCTTGTTTAAAAAACAAGCATGTTCATGTTCGTTCGTTTAAAATCTATTCAGAATATAAACGTACATAATTGAACAAAGATAAACAAAAAATAAATAAGCATACACAAACAAAAACGTAAACAAACACAAAAAAAACATAAACTAACATAAATAAACACACTTAAATGAACACAGTGGACATAAATAAATGAACAAAAATGAATAAACGTAAACGAACGTTCACGAACATAAATGAGCAAACAAAACATGTGCTCATGTTCATCTGTTTAATTAAATGAACACAAGTTTTAAGTTCATGTTTGTTCATTTGCTAAATAAACGAACTTCCCATCGGACGGTTCATAAACAGTTCACTGAACATTTGGTCCATTTACAAGCCTACACATAATGTTAAAACCTACATTCTATTATGGTTTGATCATAATCTTTTTTATATGCGTATGTTACGTAAGAACTAGAAAGAGCACACAGAGGGATGAGAGAGTTGGAGAAACATCCACATTAATCCTAGTACGTCTTCTTTATTTATATAAGATCATCTATAATGTCGTGTCCTTAGGTTTGTCCTTTGTATTGTCATGTTATGTTATGTAAGTGTTTAAGTAATACTCATTTCTATCGACAAGCATTAAACAATTCATTTTAACCTTACATTTTATCCAAGTTGTATTAAATAGTAAAGTTTGTGAGTCGATCAACCCACTCTACGTATCTAACCATCTTTGACTAAGAACAAGAGTATCATTTTTCATTGGGATCCCTTGTACAATGATTCATTTGTTGGAACATCGTTCATATAGTTGAAATAAAAGACTTTTAATTTACAATGCAAATTTGAAAAGAAAGTAATTATAGTTAAAAATCAAATAAACGAAAATACAAGAACATAAGATTAAGTCGAATAGAGGTTGTTAGATGATTGGTGTTCAATAGAGGTCCATTAAAATTGGTTGCAAGGAAGTAGTGGGTGCGAGCACCCGAGTTGTACCGCACTACTGCAACAAGCTGATCAAAGAACGGTTACGGGAAATTATTTACAAGAAATCTTTTATATTGAGATAAAAGTCAAAATGGTTCAATCAGACTTAAAACATAAAATAAGTAGCAATATACATTTATACTACATTATATTCGATTGTCAAGATTCTAATCAAAAGTAAAGCATGTTTTGTTTTCAACTCTTTCATTAATGAAAACAAAGCAGCGAGCATGGGTGTATATAAACCCATATTCGGCCATAGTGTAGAGTTTTTCATCCAAACCATTCCATGTCATCCAAAGAGAAAAACGAACAGCTGGTTCAAGTTCTTGTATTCTTAGGTCGATTGTAATCTGTTTATAATCAATAAAAGAAAGGTTGAAAGTGATTGATCTTGTTTCTACTCGTTTACTTATTGTAAGTGTTAATTAAATGGATTCTGCACCTTTGATTGTACGATTCAATCTCGTCAAGATCTGGCTAGGGACCTACATGGATAAGTTTTCGTTCACTGCACTCATTTTTCTTCTTATTTTCGCAACTCTAACAGTTTTAAACATCAAACTTCAAGCATTATTTTCTCATTCATTTTAACTCTATTTTCCACACATTTGGTTTGTTGCAAATCTTTCATCATCTATATCCTATATTATAATGCATTTGATTTGTTATTTTAAAAGTTTTACAAGTTTTTTTCATATAGCGCACCACTTGATGCATTCACTATAATTAGGGGTGTATATGGGCCGGTTTGGATTGGTTTTGGGCCAAACCTATAACCATAACCGATATATCAGCCAATAGATAACCATAACCATAATTGATCCATTATGGCTGTTTATGTTAATCAGTTTTAAAGGTTAATGTGAGTCAGTTATGTGTTAGTCAACCAGACCAAAACTTGTAACTGAGCCTAAAAGTTTGGTACCAAATATTACCCCCCCCCCCCCCCAACAACATGACATAATCCAACAAAATATATAATCCATAATAACAATACAAAATATCCAAACAAACTATAAATGCATTAACTTTTTTAGTAAATTAAATTAAATCATGTTGTAAAATAAGAGCATTATTAGTTTATTATATTTTTTTATTTTCTCTAATTTATCAACCACATCTTGAACTGTACTCCATACAGTTGAGAATCTTGTAAATGGGGTGGTTCGGTTATAGCGGGTTTGGAATTATCTATAACCAAAGCCGACCTGCATTTGACAATTCTCAAAAATTCATTACACCAACCCACCGGTTATGTCGGTTATCGGTTAAAATCGGTTTGGTCATTTCGGCTATCATTCGGTTAACAATTATACCTGTTAATTTACTCACCCTTAACTATAACTAGGAGCATTCCCAACAGCATCTTTATCTACATCTCTATAATTACACAAAAAAACATTACATTTTCTCTCTCCTTTTCAACTAATAATACTCTCTTATACTTTTATCATTACCTTTTCTCTTTTCTCCGCTCACAACCACAGTATAGAAAGTGAACAGTGTTTCTCCAAATTTACTTATGAATAATAGTCTCTCTATCTCCTTCACTTACAACTACTCTATATAATATAGAGAACACACGCACAATAATATAAAGGGCCTATTAGAAATGCTCTAATTTATTTATTTTTTTTAAGATAAACTTCTCTTTTGAAACAACTAATAATTATTTTACATTATTTAATAATGCATATTTAATTCAATACATTAAGTAATGCATAGTTGATGCGTGAGTGCAGTGGTAGAAAACGTGTTTGTTTTTTCGAAATGCTTTGTTTCACGCAAAGTCGAGTTTTAAACTTAAAAATGTTTTTTATCTTAACTAGACCACACATAAATATGCAAGTGTATCTATCGTATATGTAGTATAGTATGGGTAAGAACTAAGTATCAATCCACAGAGTCGCTTGTTTGATTCTTATTACTAAATCGTCGTATTTATTTTAACCGGAAGTAAACATCATAGTAGTTTTCGTTTAACAAGTAATTTTAAAAGAAATTTAAAGATATAAAGACAATATTAATTGGGTTTTATATTTTTATAGAGATGATCAAGTATAAAGGTGTGCCATCTTGGTTAAAACTTCTATTAACTTGGTTTAACAATTATTGATAAACATGTGATATAAACTTACTTTGGTAATTAAATATGGGAATAACACTTTATTCTTAAGGCATGTTATTCCATGATAATTAAAGAAAGTGATATGCATAAATTTATAATCTCCACTAAAATATCATTTTATGTAAGCAAGTTGGTTTATATTAATTATTCATAAAATAACTTACTTTAAAGACGAGACAATCCCTAAAATTAGGAAAATTGGATTTTAATAATCCCAACTTTCTGTTATTGCCAATAATAATCCTAACTTAGTTTATTCCCACCAGTGATCCCAAATTTAAAAAAGTTGGCTCTAAATGGTCCCCCGTTAGAAAACCTAACGGCGTTAAGATTTTTTCGAATTTCAAACTGATTTGTTATGGCTTTTGATAGGAAGGAGGATACGAGTCGATTGATGTAAAACTTAGCTCGAAACGATACTCCAAACAGCTTAATTTTTGTTAATTTGAAATTCGAACACCCGAAATGAAGCACTAATCAAGCCATTTGAAACATCATTTCGAGCTAAGTTTTACGTTAATCGACTCGTATCCTCCTTCCGATCAAAAGCTCTAATAAATCAGTTTGAAATTCGAAAAAAAATTAACGCCGTTAGGTTTTTTTAACGAGAGACCATTGAGAGACAACTTTTTTTAAATTTGGGACTGGTGGGACTAAACTAAGTTGGGATTATTATTGGCCAATAACAGAAAGTTGGGATTATTAAAATCCAATTTTTCCTTAAATTACTAAGTGAATTTTCCTTGATATTTTAATGAAAATAATCTTTGTATTATACTTAAAATAACAATTAAGATTAGTTAAGTTATAAAGGATTAACCTTGAACTAACAAGTATTAACCCACACAGCTCTTGGACAATTATAAAACTTTGTAATAACCATCCAAGAGTTGTTTAAAATAGATTATGTTGCACACTCACTTGACAAGTAATCAACCATTTTTAGTGGATTAACATCAACAATCTGTTTACATAACATTGCCGACATTCCCACTTTAAAGATGATTAATTATAATGAATACTCCATTTGATCCATGCTTATATTAGGATTTATTTATGTTTTATCAACCAAGCCCTTACAAAAATGACAGTTCCCCGTCTTATCATCAAGCTCGGTACTTGGTATCTCTTTTAGGTTTATTTATCCAAGGACTCATAGGAGTGGCAGCTCCCCGGCTTATCGTCAAGCTTGGCACTTGGTGTATCTTTTAAGAGTTTTGTAGCATTCCTCATCAAGTGATAATCACAACATAACCTTTACTTTTTATAAACCAATCACATGTTTATCCAATATTAGTTAAAATTCACTATAAACAAAGATGATACTATGAAAGTTTGCCAATACTAAGCATAATGTTATACATCAAAGTAATAGATACAAATATGATCAAATTAGAACAATCTAACCAATTTGGATGTTTAATCATTGATGCTAATGACTTCTTCCAAAAGCTTATCTTCTTGATCTTCAAAAGGTGGATGGATTGGATAAATCCCTTATTAATGGTGGTGAAAGGAGGTGGGTGAAATGTATTAAGTGTTCTTCAAGGCATGTTGACATGGGCATGATCGTGTTGTTCATTTCGTCTGATTGTATTAAATCCTCGTTGTTAGAAAGTACAGCAGGAGAGAGAACACGAGCCTGGGCACGACAGTGGTGAGTCAGGAAGCTTCTACTTTGTCTTTTCTCTTGTACTGTCAACATGGGGCGTGTTGATGTTAACATGGCCCGTGTTTTCATCAGTTTCGTCTTTTCCTCTTGTACTTTTAACATGGGGTGTGTTAGTGTCAACATAGGCCATGTTGTGACTTCTGAATTTGGTCTTTTCCTCATATACTTGTAACATGGTCATGCGCTGCTTCCATATGGGGTGTGTTGAGTCGGTTTTCGCAGTTTTCTTCGTATATCAGCTCGTTTTATTCTTTAAGGCTTTATTTACCTAGAAATAGAAATTATAAATATTAGTGGTTATTTATTATAATATTATCATATTACGTTATTTTAGAGATATGTCAGTGCTAAAAAGATGTATACGTTTATATATATCAATTTTAACTCACTACCTTATTTAACGTAGGCACTAATAATTATTATTTTAATAATAATACCCAAATATAATTAATGTTTAAGGCAAGTCCGATTAAACGACGGGGTAGATTTAACATTATGAACCTGTCGTAAAGCCCGGATAACCCACATCACATCATTGCCAAATTCCTTCTTTTGAGTTTTGGACTTTATATGTTCAAATGAAGGAAGTAAACTAAAACCTAATATCCCGAATTATTCAACCTCTGGACTAAACTTGAGCCCTACAACATAAATGTTAACAAACTTAGTTTTAGATTTGGCATCGGCAATATATCTTTTTATTCATGAGGACTCATTTAGATAATTTTATTTCTTTTAGTGACTTTAACGTTCTAAGAAGTTCTAATGAGAGATATTGAACGGTTTTTTTCTAAATCATCATCTAATTACAATGAATTTATTTCTTTATCGAGTTTTATTTGATTTATTTTGAGTGCCTGGTTTTAATTTTAATCTTATTGGATCTAAATGTTACAAAATGAGCAAGTTGGATAGGTTTGTTTATGGTGAAGCCTTGCAAGTTATTAAAGCTATGACATTGGATAGGTTAGTGTAACAAACCTTAAATTTCGGTCCAATTTGACAAGTTAATAAAGATCAAGGACCAAAAATATTCTTAAGACAAGTAATGGGAAAAATGAGATAAGAAAAATAAAGCATCTAAGGTTAAGTAAATAAAAAAATTCTTCTCACATGGAAAGAAAGAAGAAAATGAAAGCATTCCATATGGATATAAATTGGAAAAAGAATTTTCCTCGCACATTGGAAAACTAGGTTAGATCTCGTGTTTTACACGGGTGGAAATTATAATAAAAATAAAATTATTATATGTAATACATAAATTTAGTTATTTTATATAATAAGTTTTATTTATGAGAATTATTTTATATTCATTTAAATCAAATTATAACTTAAAGTATTAAAATTGAAATACATGTAAATAAAAAAAAATTAAAAGATTTGTCCATGATTTTTACCATTTAATAATTTTCTAAGATTTTAGCCATTGTATTGATTTATATAGTCGAAATTTTGTTATTGATTTAAGTGATTATAAAATAAAATTAATGAAGAATTTTATATTGAATTGTAAAAGATTAAAGATTAGTCTTTTTAAATTTATATGAATAAGTTAATATAATTTTAAAATGGTAACTAAAAGAAAAATAATGGATAAAGGATTTATGCATTTAATGAATTGTTATACATTTTAATGAATGTTAATTAAATGTTAATTAGGTGGAAAATGTATTTAATGGAATTACATATGTGGAATCCAATGTGGACACTCTATAATGGTGACATGTGAAATCATCTTGCTTTAATAGTATACTTAGATTTCTTTATCGACGTTTATTTGATTTATGTTGAGTGCCTGGTTTTAATTTTAATCTTATTGGATCTAAATGTTACAAAATGAGCAAGTTGGATAGGTTTGTTTATGGTGAAGCCTTGCAAGTTATTAAAGCTATGACATTGGATAGGTTAGTGTAACAAACCCGAAATTTCAGTCCAATTTGACAAGTTAATAAAGATCAAGGACCAAAAATATTCTTAAGACAAGTAATGGGAAAAATGAGATAAGAAAAATAAAGCATCTCAGTTTAAGTAAATAAGAAAATCCTTCCCACATGGAAAGAAATAAGAAAGTGAAAGCATTCCATATGGATATAAATAGGAAAAAGAATTTTCCTCGCACATTGGAAAACTAGGTTAGATCTCGTGTTTTACACGTGTGGAAATTATAATAAAAATAAAATTATTATATGTAATACATAAATTTAGTTATTTTATATGATAAGTTTTATTTATGAGATTTATTTTATATTTATTTAAATCAAATTATAACTTAAAAGTATTAAAATTGAAATACATGTAAATAAAAAAAAATTAAAAGATTTGTCCAAGATATTTTACCATTTAATAATTTTCTAAGATTTTAGCCATTGTATTGATTTATATAGTCGAAATTTTGTTATTGATTTAAATGATTATAAAATAAAATTAATGAAGAATTTTATATTAAAATGTAAAAGATTAAAGATTAGTTTTTTTTAAATTTATATGAATAAGTTAATATAATTTTAGAATGGTAACTAAAAGAAAAATAATGGATAAAGGATTTATGCATTTAATGAATTGTTATACATTTTAATTAATGTTAATTAAATGTTAATTAGGTGGAAAATGTATTTAAGGGAATTACATATGTGGAATCCAATGTTGACACTCTATAATGGTGACATGTGGAATCATATTACTTTAATAGTATAAAATACTTAGATACTTAGATTAGATTAGATTGTAAAACTTGGAATCTCTTTATAAAGAAAAGAGTTTCCATAGTAATATTCTTATGTGGCTTAACACTCTCGACAGTCCTAGCGGAGGGTGCAAAGCACTCGACGCGCATGTGCTTGGGCGATGGGCGTAATGTGTCATTTTAACGGCGCGCTTTGCACTTTGCACGCTCTCAAGTTAGGCCCGCCTTTAGTATTTTTGAAAGTGGAAGAACCTAAAGAATAAATTCTGAATTCTTTTCCTTTGCGCTACGCGAACGAATAAGGATCTGGCCCTTCGCGCTACGCAAAGGAACTTAGATAAAATAAAGGTTTGAATGGTTCGCACTACACGAAGAAACGACTCATGATTACTTCCCGCTACGCGAAGTAACTCTTATGCATGTGTGACACGTGGCAGCACGTGGTGCCACATGGTAAGCCACCAAATGACTTAGCAAAATATATGGCGGTTCGTGCGATGTGAACGGCCACAAATCTTTTCCTTCGCGCTACGTGAAGAGACACAAAATCAGCTATAAATAGGAAGGTTCATGGAACTTCCCATCTCACACCGAAACATATTTTACGCACACGTTTAGCCTCGTGAAGCGTGCAGAATATCGTAAAACATACCAAGCTCTGAAGCCCAGACGGTTTAAGCTCTAGTATGCGATAAAGAGTAGAAGTGCTGCTCGATAAGTCTTAGGCGTTTAACTCCAAATACTCGTGTAAGGTAGGGGTTCCGCTTAAGTATTATTTTATTATTATAATGGCTTAATAGTGGGGGGTATAGCCCGAACCTTGATCACAGTTAAGCATAATATGAGTATATGACTTTTCATAAGCAAAGATTATAGTCAAATTTGTTTCTTCATGATTAAGAAATATAAGCTTTTATTTACAAGATATATAGTAAAAATAATATTTCTTTATGATTAAGAAATATATATTCATATACAAAGGTTATAGTAATGTTTCTTTTTGAAGAAGAAACCCAGTATAGATGTTTATTCCTGAAGAAGAAACATAGCATATGATTGATAAATAAACAAAAGGACTAAAGGTCCAAATGTTTTATATAAACAAATGATTTGTCCAGGTTAAAGCTATATAAAACAGACTACAGGTCTAAAGCTAGATAGTTGATCTAGATATTTATACAAAGGTTATTCTCGTACTATAAGTTCAAGATAACAATCAATCAATCACAAATCAAAAGCAGGGGTCAGTAACAAAACCTTATCATAAACAGGAATTAGTATCAGAAATTGATTAAAATAAGAAAAGGTGAATGCGCCCTAAACTTTTATAAACTCTTTAAGGGTTAGAATGTTTGCATATGATCTATGAATCCTTAAAACCTTGTGTTACAATAATAAGAAACGGACACTCTGATTAAAAGTATACATGTGTCTGGATCCATTCATACATGGTGTCTTGGATTTACCCAGGGCCATGCATATCATCTATACGCCTCTAAAAGTCTACTGGGTTGTCCAGAGAATTGTGTATATGCTTTAATTGTACATGTACTTAAAGTAATTTAACCCAATTAAGTTGGGTTCCTAATGAGTAGTCACAAAGGTATTATTGTTGATTACATAATGGTATTGAAAAGATTTTATAACAGAGTCAGTGTCATTCACCGGCTGTGTGCTGATGTATTCCCCCCCCCCCCCATATTTCAGGGATACAGAACAAAGTTAGATCAGACAAACAAGGCATATTCGTAGATTGGAAATATAGTCATTAGACATTATTGATGACTCAGAAAATTATAAAGAATTATATTTTCAAAAGACATGTATTTGAATTGTCAAACAGATATTAAAATCCCGAGTTTTGATAATAATATTTTATTCAAAATACTTCCATTAAAACAAACCCGCAACTCTGATGTATTTGCAAAACAAATACCAACTAACGGGTGTTACGCCTAGGCTCTAAGTCTGGTGTGACAGTTGGTTTATGATCACCAGCCTATCATTTTGAAACAAAACTTTTAGAAGTATATTATGGTCCCTTTCAAGTTATTTTTTTATTGGTAAGAGCATAAGGGGTTTCATTAATTAGTTGTGGTCTTGAAATAAAGATATCTCTTCTTCACATGATTATAGTTGCATTTCTTTAAAGAGAAACTTAAGTTGTTAAAAGGGATATAGGAGTTTGGTCTAAGTTGCGAAGATATGAGTTTTTAGGGTCTAGGGATGAGCTTCAAAAGAAGTTGGGTGTGATTATTGATGAAGAGTCGGATACGGATCAGACCCTGATAGACAGGCAGGATGCTTTGTCAACCTTGGAGATCTTGAAAAGGGAAGCTTTTGATGTAGCTAAACAATATAACAATGAACTAGTATTTTAACTCAATATAAATACCGTTAGGCCCATCAAAAGCTTCAGCCATGCATAGCTACATCAAAAGCTACAACAAAAGTTGGGTAGATGTAGCTACATCAAAACTTTTGCATCGGGATAATATAAATACCATTAGGCCCAAAAAGTTATTACAACCGACATCAGTGAACTAGTATTTATATTGTTACATTAGCCTCATAGCCTCAATCAATTGCATGGCTGAAGTTGTGGGAATGATAAACCTCCATGTCCAGATGGATTCACGTGTGCTTTTATGACCATGCATTAGGATTTATACTAAAAAGACATCATGGACTTTGTTCTTTTATATTTTAGGGTTTTTTTTATAACTTTGATCCCCAAGATTGATAGCCTAATTGTGGTGAATGCTTTTTAGTCTAAGTTTGATCAGAATGCAATATTAGATAATAGCTAAAGTGTTAGCTTGGCTAATGTGATTGATTCGATGCTAAGTCAAGAATAAACAGCTTTCATTAAAGGGAGGCAGATTCTTGATGGACCCCTTATTTTGAACAATATTGTTTAGTGGTACTAGAAAAAGAATCAAATTTTATTACATTTTAAAACCGATTTTGAAAAGGGATATAGTTCATTGAGTTGGGATAATCTTGAGAAAATGATGATGTTTATGGGCTTCGAAGCGAAGTGGAGAGGATGGATTCGGGCTTGCATGCCTTCAGCTAGATGGTCGGTCATTGTAAATGAAAGTCCTACTTTGGAATTCCAATGGGAGAGAGGTTTTAGTTGAGGAGATCCGTTATCTTTTCTTTTCATTCTTGTTATGGAAGATTTACATGTGGTTATGGAGGACATTATCGATGCGGGTCTTTTCTTAATTGCTAAAGGAAAATGAAGTGTTGGTATAGGTAGTTTGGAGGGTCTTCATCATGTTCTTATAAAATGGAGATGGAGATTTGTTGCTAGTCAACAAAGTATTTGTTACTGAGGCGAGCATCTTCAATGGTTACGTGTAGGCCATAGAAAGCGGAGTTTGGCGCAAGATTGTAAAACCAATTAATAAGCTTCATGAAAAAAGAAATCGTTCCATTTTTCAAAAGACAGGTTGATGAAGAGGAAAATGCTCTTTATTTGGAAAGAGTGTTAGATAAGAAATATGTCATTTAAAGATAGATTTCCAAGCTTATATGCTCTTGAATCTATTAAAGATGTTTGTATCAAGGATTGTGTTTTAAAGGGTTGAATGAGTTTGGAGGTGACGTAGAGGGATTATTGGTGGTAGAGAGATGGTTTATTTAGTTTAAATGTCTGTGAAGCTTTTTATTGATGTTAATCTTTCTGATCCTAAAAACTAGTGGAGTTTGTCACACCCCAACCTCTGACGGGATATGTTGGGATGCGACTGATCACTCAATAGCTCATACGGCACTATTAGATAAATGTCAATATCTAATTATTTTATTGGCATAAAATCGAAGGACACCTTACAAATATCCCATAACAATTACATAACAACTAAATTAATTAAACAGTTGTCTTTGTCTTCGTTGATAATCTAAAGCATAAATTCTACGAGCTTCAAACTTCAAACATCCAATAAAGTTACATGCAACATATGTAAAAATATGGTTTTGTCAACATAATTGTTGAATGAGCAAACACAAGGTTTGATATAATATAATAATAAAAATACAATTCATATGCAGATGTGGTAACACAACAATTAAATAAACAAATAACGCGTCTTTTGGCCATGGCGCTAGTTTGGTCAAGGTTACTCGGATGGTGAATGATCATACTAAATGAGGATGAGGATGAGGATGAGGATGAAGTCAAACCAAACAGTAAATAAATAAACGCATAGACAAGTAGCATTCATTCAATTAATTGACAAATACACGTAAAGGCATAAAAATAGAATTGTGGCTGAGAACTCGTTTAAATAAACAATTGAAATAGTGGTACGTATGTTACCCCCAAACTAAAAGATGAAAAAGGGGTGTTATTACTCACTTTAAAATAGGCGAGAATAAGTAAATAATAGAGATGGAGATAAGCGAGCTGACAACCAAACTCAACCAAAAGATCCTAAGCAATCAAAGAATAATTTTAACATTAATATAATGATATCATAACAAAAGTTAACCCAAATTTGAGTTTTTTTTATTAACTAACAATCAAGAAAAAGTACGTTAAATGAGCGTTCGGTCCGAATGTCGATATAAGATCAGATTCGGGCCCTACATATCCAAAACACAAAAACTAAAACAAAACTCTAAAAAATCACAAGTCAATTCGGGTCAGATCATAGAGTAATTGAAAAGCCCTAAATTTTGACCTAACATAAATCCTAATGGGTTTTGATTTAGTTGGACATTGAAATCTCTTTATCCATTGAAATTGTAGAAGGACTTTCACTCCTTTGATAATGAATAACGAGAAAAATAACCAAAACTTACCCGAGAAATTGATGGGAGATGAAGAACACCAAAGCAATTGACTTTTAAAGTCAAACAATGAAGAACCCAAGAATTAGAGCATCAAAACATGAATTGGAAGTGAACTGAGGTGAGACAAAGAATGAGCAAAGGCTGAGGGTCGTTTATATCACTTCAATTAAAACTTAGGGAACACGAAATCGTTGATTTGGTAACTTACAATTTTGATACTTATGGAAGAGAATAATCAAATTGATTGCAAAAGATTTAATCTTGGAGGAAAAGTTAGAGGATTTGACGATCCAGACATGTCTAGATACATGTCATAAGGAATAATCTATATGATAAACTCGTTAGGAAGGGATTTAGGATCACCGGATTTTTAGCAAAACAAAATCTGTAGACACGCTTCGTGCATCGCGGCGGTGGAAGCTCATGGTCGTCGCATATCGTGACAGGGCAAGGCCCTTGAGCAAACATCATCCATCATGTGTCGTGGCGACAGATTCACGAACACAAAACTTTTGATTTTGACATATTTGACCCATGGACTTTAATAAATTGCAATGCAAACATAAAATACATGAAATTGAGTTTACAAAACATTCCAAAAAAAAGACATAAACGAACAAAATTCGATAAAATTAGTGTATCAAATATGAATACTAGTGTTTTAACAATAATTTTAAATTCAAAATTTTGAACGGGCTGGGGTTTCAAGTTTAAAAAATTGACAAATGTACAGAGTTGGACTTGGAGGATGATGATTCCTTCTTGGTCAAAGTATGTTTGTTTCACCTTGATAGGTTTTATTTTCTAGACGGAGATCGATCAACAACTTGGAATAAACTTGTAAAGAGGATTGTAAATATCTTTGGTTGGAGGATTTTGCTTGATTGAATTCCCACTCAAATCAAATTTGGTTGCTAGAGGGTTCAATGCTTCTTTAGTTTTGTGCCTTTTATGTTCTTTATAATGAATCTACAAGTCTTATTCTTGGATCTTGTATTATGGCTTCTTGAATTAGGAAACTTGTTGCTCGATGGGCGGATATGCAGTTTTGGTTATCCAAAAGTCCGTAAGATTCCATGCTTTCAGTCTTGACGCTTCAAAATAAGAAATCACTTTTGGAAGCGATTACGACGACTTAGTGGATTATATGGTGTCCCAAAAGTGGGCAATATCTTTCACGACAATAAACATTTGAAAGTTGAAATGATTTTTTATTCCACTGTTAAATTTTCATAATTGTCCATTGTTAATTAATGTCATAAAGTTATCATTCACTAGTGAACTGGATGGATACAAAGCTTGATTAGGAGTTTATAAATTTGTTTTCGTCTGGCTAGTTTCTTGCGGATAAGATATCTTTTTCAAAATCCTTAATCGTTTCTAACAATGATTTGACATTGAGTTCAAATAAGAAGTTTGATTTTTCTATGAAGGTTAAAAATGAGGGTATTTTGATCCACTATTTTAATCTCAAAAACCCACTTACGTCTTCACTTATCTCCTTAACGACCACCACTCCACCGTCCACCGCTGCCACAATCGTCACCTCATCGGAAAGTCACTAGAAAGCAGTAGTCGGAAAGTTGCCGGAAAATTCAGTGAAAAGGTTGCCGAAAATTCGCCAATAGATGGTCATCAGAAAACAGTAGCTAGAGAAAACAAAATGGAAAACACTATGAAAAAACACTATGTAAAAAACACAATAGAGAAAACACTATGTAAAAAAAAACACAATGGAGAAAACACTATATAAAGAAAACACAATAGCAAAAACACAATTGTATAAAGACAATTTTGTAAAACACAATTTGTAAAAACCAACTATTTTTTTTTTTAGTTTTTATATAATAATGTGGTACTTATATTAAAGATAAAAACACGCTCGTTATTATGGTGATTTTTTTACAAAAGAATGCCGTATAAAAAAATTATGAATGTTTTAAAATGATAAGAGAATTGACACGTGCCTTGCATCTGAAGAGAGAAAGTCAACAAATGTATTATTCATATATTATTTCCCTTATTTTACATTTGATTTTCCTTCAAAATTATCCATGTCCAAAATCAATTAATTAGATTATTTGTAGGCGTAGCTTGTTGCCCGCTTACCTGCCACTTTATTGTAAATCGTTTGCTTGTTTTTTAATTAATAGTATTACACTTTAAATTACTTGTTATCTTTACCGTATAAATCATACTTCCTAATATAACATAACCATGTTTTCTGTTATATTAATAGAAGTTTAAATCCATAAAAATAGTAAAACTACCATTTTCTAGTTTTGTTTAGTTTTTGTTAGCACAATAATCGTGCTTCCTCAAAGGAGACATTAAAATGTTAAGGACTAATGTCTGAAAATATAACTTCAAAGGACATAACTCGTGCAACATGAAATAATTTGGGATTGTTATAGCAATTTCTGTGTGGACCCAAAAAGTAGTGGCTATTTTGGGATTTTGTTGAAGACGAAGCGGTGAGTGACGTTTATTACGTACGACACGCGGCAAACGTTACGAAAGATGTTAGATAGATGTACGGCCAATAGGACTCCACGTGTCACTAATTGTACGTCGCGATTGATACCCACGTGGGCCGTGCCTATTTAACCTGGAATTGGTTCGTATTATTGTATTTTAAATTTTAAGTCAAAATATAAAAGCAATTTTTTTTATTATTATTACTGGATTATAAATTTCTTTCATTATCTTATTATATGATTTTGGTTCTTCAAATCACAATAATCATATATAAAAAACACATCAAAACTCAAAAGTCTTGAAAAATCACAAGAGCTTAAAAATGTAAGCAAACTGCTTCTAAGTATTTTGTTGTGTTAGTTTCAACATATCTTGCTACTGAACTAACAACTGCAAGAGTTTCTATTGGAAAAAGAAAATTTATCAAATGATTCATATTAAGGATTTAATGATATCAAATTATTAGCAATCCATAACCAGCAAAAAATAAACTTGTGTGGCTTAATTCATGTATTTTTTTTCTAATTCATACCCTAGGTTA
This sequence comes from Bidens hawaiensis, assembly GCF_021521415.1. Taxonomy (NCBI): domain Eukaryota; kingdom Viridiplantae; phylum Streptophyta; class Magnoliopsida; order Asterales; family Asteraceae; genus Bidens; species Bidens hawaiensis. The sequence continues at coordinate 99,215 of NW_027504907.1, forward strand.
TAAAATTAGAAACAAGTGCAACTGCATATTTGGTAATATCGTCAAAGAAAGTGCAATACTAATAAAATTATATGCATTTTATCACAATTTTTTTTTGTTTCAAACATGCCATCTTACTAAACTTTTACGCTGTGTTCCCGAGCTCACTTAACGAAGGAAAGGAAATGAAAACATTTCCATTCATTTCCTTTCTTTTCATTTTCCTTTCCTTTCCATCCATTCAATTCCTTCCAAAATGGAAGTAAAGAATTTACACTATAAAACCCTCCATTTTCCTTTGCTTTCTTTCCTTTAATGAAATTCGGGAACACACTTATTGTTCTTTCCTTCCTTTAATGAAACTCAGGAACACAACATTTTCTTTCCATCCCTTCATTTCCTTTCCTTTCCCTTGTTAAATGAAACTCGGGAACAGAGCGTTAGTTTAAGATGATCTTGACACATTTTGCTAAACTCCAACATATAAGAAACTAAACATTTATAATGTAAAAGTAAAAATAAAAAGGTGTAAAGAAAACATGTTCCGAACCACAAGTAATATTTTTTCTTAAAATGACCAGCTTTGACCCTAGCTTGTACCGACTAAACCGGTTCTTATACGTTGCGTTGATTGACACGACCCGTCCGTTTTTCCAGTTTTATGAGAACATGGTGTAGGTTCCTGAACGCGGATCGTACACGGGAAATCTCTAACAACGCAGGTGCGGAATCCCTGCGTATATAGGTACGAGTGTAGATATTGTAGAGATTGAATACACGAACAATGAACACGAGCTATAAGGTAAACACGTTATATTGAATAACTAAACACGTGACAGTAAGTCACTGTTACAGAGAACAAAACGAAACAAAGCGTAACCAAAAACCCTAACTCACGTCCTCTTCTGTTTCGGCTGAAACAGTGTATTTAAACACGACAACTTCGCCACTGGCGAAGTTGTCAGTAACCTCGCTAAATCAGCAAGTTCGCCATAGCGAACTTGCTGATAACTTCGCTAGTTTACAAAACAAAACATAAACAAACCATTAACTATATTACAGACTCGATAACAAATACTAGACTATGAACTACTGACAAACATGTACCAACAGACTCCCCCTTGGCAGTAGCTTCATATCTTGATCTCTGAGTCTTGTAATCTTGCACTTTCACGCGTGCGCCCCTTCTCTCACACAAACCGACACAACTCCTTGATATTTCCTCGCTTGATCCTTCCAAGCAGGAATGCAGAAGATCTTCTTGTTGTTCAGCACTTCCAGATCAGCCTGCGATAGATTAACAAGATGCATCGGGTCATAAACCCGAAGAACTTCTTGTTCGTCCTCATCTTCCATAACCGCCTCAGCTGTCTCGCAATCCACATACCACCATTTCAGATCTGTTAGGACATTCTTGGGCATGACTCTCATTGGTACTTCCTTCAGATGTCGGACTGGTTTATACTTCATAACCATCCATGGTTTTCCGTCAGCCCTCATTCCCCTATCTTTATCTTCTATCAATCTTCCTTTCTGAGGCTTTAGCAGTTCAAACTTTTTGTCTTTGATGGCTTCTTTCCAGACGATCTTTTCAATAATTCTCGCCATATTATCGTTACTTCTGTTAATTAGCCCCAGTCTTGCTAACTCTTTCACCTCGCATTCCGGTAGGGAGTTTAGAGATCTCAATAATCTTTTAAAGTATTGAATGCCGTCGTACCTTTTGATCACAAATAATTTCAACTCTTTGTCGTACAACCAGCATATAATACCTTTCTTCGACTCTGCATAGCCCTTTATATTATACGTCTTTCTAAACATTGTTGGCACTGCAGGCTTCTTAGTTTTAACAAACCATTGAGCACACCCTTCTTTCCAATTTGGTTGCTCCTCCCATACCGTATCATCTACCACATTCTCATCTCCCAAATCTGCTCTTTCAACAGCTGGAATCTCATGTTCCACTGCGTCATCCACGATCTCTCCTTCTTCCAACACATTCACCACATCAATATTTTCTCCAATCCTTTCAATTTCCTCCACGGGCAACACATCATCGTCATCATCATTCACAAAGTCATCAACCTCCTCCTCATCTAACTCCTTCAAAGCATCGATGACGTCTTCAACATCAGCATCGTCATCAACATCCACAACATCATCACCCGCTGCATCAGTTGACTCCCCCTCAGCTGTGGAAGCCCCAAGATCCTGAGAGGTTCTTGGCAGCTCACCACCTGCACCCGAAGGTGCGTTGGGATCATCGTCATGATCTTGTCGTCTCTTTGCCCTCAACTCATCGCCCCTGCAAGTCGTCTCCCCCTGAGATGCCAAGAATTCCTTGAAGGCATCGATAGTTCGTCCGTGTTCTACCAGGAGGGCGGCTTGGATTTGATTGGCTTCCACCAGGCGGTCAATGGTCTTCGATTGTTCAGCAACAATACGCTCCAGCGAAGCAATCCGTTCAGAGTCTGAAGCAGGCGTTGGAGTTGGTGGAAAAGTAGCAGCTGAAGTGACCGCAGGTGGTACACTAGGTAACCCTGCAGTTGTTGTAATTGTTGAGTCGACGAAGCGTGCAACTACCACCGGGGGATCAACCAGTTGGGGTGGTAGCGACACAACTGCTGGTGCCGACGCCTCGACCGTAGTAACCTGTGCAGTAGTAGGCAATAGAGACATACCTGACAAGGCAGGCGGAGCAAATCGTACGAACCTTGAAGTCTCCCCCGCTCCAGTGGCCATACCTTGTCGTTCTCGACGTGAGCGTTTCAGCACAAGTCGGACTGCCTCTTCCTCATCTTCATCATCTTCATCCTCATCCACAGCCCTCGGCCGCTTACCCGATATCCTCTCCCGAGTCACCAACAACCGTCTGGCCTCAGCAAATGTTTCATCCAGCTCGGTTTCAGCTACCGAAGTAGCCGCTGAGGTAGTACCCAAAATCTGAGAACCCGAGAGATCCATATCGAACAGACCGTGTCCACTGAAGGCAGCATCCAGATCAATGTTTGCAGCAGCAGACACAGCCTGCGATGAAGTAGCTGGCACAGCAGCAGAAGTGACAACAGGCGCAGCTGATACAGCATGAGGTGCTGCCGCCTGATGTGGTTGGGGATCCCTGAACTCATCCCCGCCTGCATGGACATACTCTGGGTTAATTAGATACCCGAAAAGAGGAGTATGCCTGGGACGACGCTCAGGGTTGCTCCGAGCGCTTGACGTCCTGCACTGAGCGAAGATACGCTTAGTGACACACTCAACGAATCGTATCGGGCGCCTTTGCGGTAGAGACGGAGCAATGTGATTGATAATCATCTGCAAGAAGCGCGGATACATAGTGAATCGCTCGCGCGCCGCAGCCCGTATTTGGCGATCAATCTCATAGAATATCATCTGACTAAATGAGTATCTGCGATTATAAGTCAGCGCAAGCATAGCCGATTGCATCGTTGCCCCCATTCCGTCTGTCCCTCCCTTCCTGCCGGACATGCAAACAATCAACACATGCATCAAGAACCGCCATTGGTCCAGCAGAAAGCCTTTCCTCCTTTGTGAGTCCCCCAGCGGACCCGAATAACCCATTCTCAAATATGCTCCATCACGGAAAGGAGCTGTGAATTCCGTAGGGTCATCTCTGGTTTCTGCACCGAACTGCAGAGCCAACCGTATATCCTCAGAAGAGAATTGTATGTTTTGGCCATTTACGGTTGCTCGTATCACCGAAGGCTCAGCCCTGCAATCAAGGTAAGCTGTCTTCCAGAAGTCCTCAATGTTTGGCAGGGAGATGGGCAGTGTTGTCGTTAAAGCATGAAATATCCTTGATCGCTGGAGAAATGTGATAATCTCCCTGAAATCATCTAAGCCTCGTGCATCTGGATCTAAGGTGATATATTGGTTGTGGGATGGAAAGAATTGTCGTTGGTCATCACCGTCATTACCACCAGTTCCTCCAACAGCAGCCATATCTGCACCAAACAAGACAAGTTAGAGAGCAGTAGTGTATTCCACAAGTTCGCATAGAACCAAGTGCGAAGTTGTGAGGTAACCAGTACAGGCGAAGTTAAGGGTGAGGCGAAGTTGGAGACAACTTCGCTTCGTCCTTAAGTTCGTCTGAAAACTGATAAGGCATTTGAAATAGGCGAAGTTAAATTCTTGGCGAAGTTACGGTTAACATCGCCACTGGAGAACTTAAGCCGAGGGCGAAGTTGGGGACAACTTCGTCATTGGCGAACTTCAGCCACTGGCGAAGTTGAGGATAACTTCGCCAAAACCTTAACTTCGCCAGAACCAGAACCAGCGACTGTTCAGATTCAATCGATTATGTCCGATGATTTTCGGACAAAATCGATGATTTATAAGTGAAGAACAACATATTTCAAAGGATTTGAGACGTAAGGCTCGTCCATGATCACGTAACAAAGGGTCGGAAAAACTTGGTTTTGAAAGACCGACGATCCAAGGTCTCGAACCGGGTAAACTATTACGAACGAGAGAGGTAAGATACAAGTGATAACACATACCACAAGAATAATAGTAACAAGAAACACAAGATCGAAAAGACGATTGAGTATAAAGATCGCCGAAGGATTTGAGGATTTATGTTCGCCGGAAGATTTATGAAAGAGCTACAGTGTTGAAACAGAACATATATAGGGCGGAGTTGTGTCTGGCGAAGTTACGAATAACTTCGCCATGGCGAAGTTAAGCACAACTTCGCCAAATTCAACAACTTCGCCAAATTCAACAACTTCGCCAGTAACTACAAAATCAGCCCTTTAAGTTTGAAAAATTTGTCATTTAACCTTGGAAGCTTCCAAAAAGAGTTATAACTAAAATGGTCATGTCCAAGTAACCAGTCAAAATTAATACAACTTAAAAAATAGGAAAAACTTATTTTACGAAACAAGGGATCAAATTTCAGTCTAGTCAGGGGACCACCATGTTTTAGAAAAGATCCTAACAGGAATCATACTAACTACGTGACTGTCACTTGGATCCGTGTTTGGCTGTATTATGACATAGAGAAGCAGGTTATAAGCATGTAATAACTTAAATGGTTTTCATTGTTTCTGTGATACGGATTAAGGTTCAGTTAAGCTCAAAAATTTAAGTTGGCAACAACTCAGAGGTAATGATGCCTTCTATCTATTCTCAAAGCGTATTTGGCTATACCCAAGTCACCCCGAATTGACTTCGACCCATAGTGTCTGATTAACTTGTAGATACTCGTTGTCTGCTTCCCGTTTTCTTCTTACTCCAAACTTGAGAAATCTTGAGAAGTGTCGGTTCTCGTGTTTATTGTCACTACTTCTCATAAGTACATTTTTTTTTTTTTTTTTTTTTTTTTTTTTTTTAATCACACATAAGAGTTTTCATCGGAGTACTAAACTACTGCAAGTCCCGAATCTGGATCACTGCAGTGTCTTGAAATGCTTTCTTCACGGGAATCAGAACACTCACGGGCTCGTGTATGACTGGGTAGTTGCTTTTCTGCCTATCCTTCGAAAAGATATGTATGAAGACATGCAAAACTCTTAAGGAGTTTCCACATTAAATTCGAGTAAATTTAGGTTAGTATCACATACACTTTTACGCACCATTAAAATTACCATGACATACAATGACTGTTCTAAAGCCTTTTAAGCTTAATAACTTCACTAGTTAGGCACACATAGTCAGTATATATATCATTTTCCAAGGGTGGATCAATTTTCTTTTAAACACAGCAAAGAACTTCTTACGAAGTAATAGACTTGAAAAGTAATTTCATTTCCCAAAATAAAGTATTGAATTCAATTGCCCCAATCATGTCAAAGTCATCAGGTAAACGGCTATCCTGAAGATCCATTGGATCAGCTGGACCGACCACATGCAAGTATGTGTCCTTCTTACTAAGAATGACCGACTAATTTTCAGCAACTGAAAGAAAAACATGTCAACACTGCCCCAGTTACTTTCAGTCTTCCGGTTAATGGCTATCCTCATTTCCTAAGTCGAAAACAAGGACCAAAACATATCCGAGGAGATGTCCATCAAACCGAGGTAACCGACTAATTTTAAGCAATAAAGACTCATTTTTTTTTTTTTTTTTTTTTTTTTTTTTTTAAATCAAAAACAAAGACATGGTTACTCGGGATTGATCATCCCATTTAGTTCAATTAGGTTTTGAAATCTGGATTTATCAAACGCTTTTGTAAACAAGTCAGCAAAATTTTCAAGTGTATCAACTTTTTCGATCTTGATCAGTTTCTTCTCAGCACAATCCCGTATGAAGTGATGACGAATGTCAATATGCTTAGTTTTACTGTGCTTCACGGGATTGTTAATTACTGAGATGGCGGCAGTGTTATCAATTAAAATAGGAGTGAGTAAGAAATTCAGACCATAGTCGCGCAATTGTTGCTGAATCCATAAAACCTGAGAGCAGCAGTTGGATGCTGCCATGTATTCAGCTTCGCAAGTTGAAATTGCGACTGATGTCTGTTTCTTGCACTGCCAGGAAACTAATCTTCCTCCAAGAAACTGACAGCCTCCTGTTGTTGACTTCCGACTCTGATTACAACCTCCATAATCAGAATCAGTATATGCCACCAGTTCAACGTCTCCTCCCTTTGGGTACCACAATCCTAGTTTCGGCTTGCCCTTGAGATACCGCAAAATCCTCTTCACACCTTTCATGTGAGATTCCTTTGGGTTTGCCTGAAAGCGAGCACAAAGACAAACAGAAAACATTATATCAGGCCTAGAAGCAGTTAAATACATTAAAGAACCTATTATCGCCCGATACAGAGTAGGGTCCACATCTGCGTCACCATCTGATTCAGCTCCCAATTTGTGATTGACGCAGATTGGAGTGTCATATGGAGAACTGTCCTCCATCTTGAATCTTTTCAGCACATCATGAACATACTTTGTTTGATGAATGAACATTCCATCTTTCTTCTGATCAACCTGCAATCCTAGAAAGAAAGTTAGTTCACCCATAGCACTCATCTCGAATCGTTTCTTCATGACAGCCTCAAAATCTTGACACATGGATATTCTTGATGCAGCAAAAATGATGTCATCCACGTAGACTTGAACCAGTAAGAAGTCACATCCTTCTCTCTTCACAAACAGCGTACTGTCGATCAAACCCCTTTCAAAACCATTTTCCAGCAAGTAGTCCGATAACGTTGAATACCAGGCACGAGGTGCCTGATGTAAACCATATAACGCCTTGCTCAACCTGTATACATGATCAGGAAAGTCTGGGTCAGGAAAACCCGGTGGTTGCTCAACATACACAACCTCGTCAACTTTCCCGTTAAGAAACGCACTCTTTACATCCAACTGAAACACCTTCATCTTTTTGAAAGCAGCAAACGCCAAAAACAATCGAATCGCTTCTAACCGGGCAACAGGAGCGAAAACCTCATTGTAGTCAATACCCTCTTGCTGATTAAAACCTTTAACAACCAGCCTCGCCTTATTTCTCACAATAATCCCCTTTTCATCTCTCTTGCACTTGAACACCCATTTCGTGCCTATAGCGTGCACATTCTTTGGTTTTTCGACCAAAGTCCAAACTTCCATTTTCCCGAACTGAGCCAACTCTTCTTGCATAGCTTCGACCCACGAGCTGTCCTTCAAAGCCATTTGATAATTTTTCGGTTCAATTTGGCTTATAAAGCAGGAGTACAAACATTCATTCATTATACCTGTTTCTTTTATGCTTGAATAAACACAGGTGTGCTCATTCAGGCTACTTCTGGTTTGTACACCGAGGACACATCACCTATAACATTCTCCAAAGGGTGATCTTTGTGAATTCTCGTGGTCGGAACAGCACCGACATGTAAATTGTCTTCCAAGTTTGAAGAGATCTCATCTATGGTAGTTTCAGGCTGAGAGTGAAAAGGATTAATAAACTCATCTTCAGTTGAGGCCGCAGGGGTATCGATAGGGTTTGATGTGGAAGGCTGAGATTTTTCTGTCATCTGATGTTGCACTAGCTCCTCTTCCTCATCAAATATCATCTTCGTCACAACTCTTTCGTCTTCTTCAGCAATTTCCAAATTAGGTACGTTAAACGACTTAAACAGTTTAACATAGTCAAAAAGCTCAGCAGGTCCATTGCTTGGTTTTGGCGGTTGATAACTAGTAATGTCGGTGTTACAAACCACCTCCACCTTGCAAGTTGTCGTATTGAAGACCCGTCTGTTGGGAGTCCCAACAACATAACCGACTAGAATTCCCTCATCGGCTACTTCACCAAATTTCGAGTTAGTCTTCAAAATCGAACAAGGAGACCCAAAAGGTTCAAGACCACACAAGTTGGGCTTCCTTCCGTGCATAAGGTCGTAACAAGTTTTTCCAAGTCTCTTAACGGTTAACACCCGATTCAGAACATAGCAGGCTGTAGCAACTGCTTCAGCCCAGAACATCACAGGAAGCTTTGAGTCGGCCAGCATAGTTCTGGCTCCTTCAATCAACGTTCGGTTCTTCCTTTCAGCTACTCCGTTCTGTTGTGGAGTATACGGAGCGCTATATTGATGCTCAATACCCTTCTGAAGACAAAAGATTTCCATCTCAAAGTTCTTGAACTCTGTCCCATTGTCGCTTCTGATGAATTTAACTGATTTACTCATGACGTTCTCGACTTTTGTAATTAGATTCTTCACCATCTGAGTCGTCTCGTCTTTCGTTTTCAGAAAATATACCCACGAGTATCGTGAGTAATCATCAGTTATCACCAAGCAGTAAGAAGTACCGCCTAGACTTTGTACATTCACCGGACCGAAGAGATCCATATGAAGTAGTTCTAGAGTACCAGCAATTGAGTTGATCGTCTTGGTGAGATGGCTTTTCTTGTGTTGTTTTCCCTTCTTGCACGCTATGCATTTATCTTCAAAGTTAAAACTCTTTAAGGGAACACCCATCACAAGCCCATTTTTGACAATGAAGTTCATCTTACGAAGATGAATATGTCCCATTCTCCTGTGCCATAACTCTGATTCTGATTCGCTTGCCTTTGTCATTAAACAGGATTCTCTGGTGGCCATTTCAGTAGACCTCATATCCATCACGTATGTATTCGTTTCACGTGGAGCTTTCATTACTATCCATTCTTCTGGTATATGAAAACCAGGCTTCAATACAATTGCTTCATTCTTAGTGAAATGGACAGTATATTCTTTATCACAGATCTGCGACACACTCAGCAGATTGTGCTTTAATTCCTCCACAAAATTTACATTTTCAAGTGTCATTCTCCCATTCGACACTGTTCCTCTCCCAGTTATTCTTCCTCCGCTTTCACCAGCAAAACTAACTCTAGCTCCCTGAACAGGTTTTAAATCTTGCAACAAGTGTTTGTTGCCAGTCATGTGCCGGGAACAGCCGCTATCTACAATCCAAAGATTGTTGGCAGCCCTGTTCAACTGTTCCTGCACAATAAAACAATGAGTTAGAATCTTGGGACCCAAGACCAGTTGGTCTTGGATCGATACATCCCGTACCCTGGCTTTCTCAAGTTAGCGTCAGGATAATTTCTGTACGTCCTGTTAGGGAATCTCCCTGCAGATTGAGTGTAATGCCTTCCAAACCTTTGAGAATAGAAAGTGTTATTTCTTGTGGTTTGGTTGTAAAAATGAGGTTGGTTTTTATGAAAACTTGAATTCGTTACATTTTGGCAATTTTTAAAGTTTTCATTTTTAGCTGGAATAAAATGACGCTTATTCTCATTTTTATTTGGCTTCACATCTCTAAATCTCGGTTTCAAAGGACAATCTGCAACAAGATGTCCTAACCTGTTACATCTAAAGCAACATCTACTCTCCATTTTCTTGTCAAATGTTGGTTTGGATGTAGAGGTAGTATTACCAGCCGTTCGTCTCACATAAGGTGGGACGTACGGATTGAGTGGAGAACTCTTTTTAGAAACTTTATCATTATCTCCACTGGTGGGTAATTCTACCTTTTCTTTTGTCTGACCAGATTCGGACAACATATCCGAATCTGATGAGACTGGACTTGATACAGAAATATTCACACTAGAAACAGGCGAACTTGTTTCGCCACAGCTAACACTTGGTTTGACACTAGTAATTCTAATTGGGGTTGACTGAGCAATCTCAAAATCAACAGATTTCTGAACACTTGGATTATAAGTGTAATTATGGTTAAAGGGTGGTGGAACCTCGTGGTATCCGATTCCTGCCCTCTTTGCAGAGGTACTTGGATCACTCACAAGGTGATCAAGGATAGCCGAGGAGTTTCTGAACTGCTCAAGTTTTCGGTTCAGTTCCACCACCTTTACCTGGTGGTCAGCAATCTGTTTATCTCTATCAGCAATCAATTTTGTCTTTTCTTCCAAAACCTCATAACTAAGATCAATAATTTCTATTTTCTCAGCAAGTTTAGTTTTAAGACTTTTAATGTCTTTTTCACAAGCCTTTATCTTAACTTTATAACTGTTTTCTCTTGCTTTAATGAAATGGTGATCTTCTTTAACAGTTTTAAACTCAGCATCTAATTTGACATACTGATCAGTTATATTGGTTAGTTGCTCAGTCAAATTTTCACAATTAGCACAAATAATTTTGGGACATACCTTGGATCTACCATCCTGATCGTTCGCCATGAAAGCAGTTTCTTCTTCATTTGCTTTCTTCTCTCCATCAACCTTCTCAACTTCTACAGCTTCAGTCTCAGCCATGTGTGCTTGTTCACCCAAACCACTTGAGTGTTGGTTCCAGTTGTATTCTCCTGCCTCTCTAGTTAACATGGCATTGATCTCGCGGTTAATTCCAGAGTGTTGGTTAGGCCTAACTTGTCCCCGTTCAACTCTCTCATTCCTACATTCCCTAGCAAAGTGCCCGAACTGTTGACAATTGTAGCACCTTACTTTTGATTTGTCAAATCCAGGCCTACCACCAACAAACTTTCTTCCTGTTTTGTTCATAAAACGTTTTACCCGTCTCACGATCATTGCCATTTGCCATTGCAAATCCATTTCTTCCAAATCGTCAGCATCAATCTGGTCATAATCCTCATCAAGAACGGCAGGGTCCACAATCTTCCCCTGGATATAATTCTCGTATGAAGCAATAAATGAAGCGTAGACTGCAAACTGCTCTTCAGCAGATTTTACACTCATAGGCATCTTGGTGTAATTATTGCTTGTGGGACCAGCTGAATAACCACTTGTAGAGGATTGAGGCTTTGAAGCACTAGATCCTCCAGCAACAAAACATACGTCCCCATTTGAGTTCACAGAAACATTTCCTTCATGTGCAGAGTCAGAACCTGACTCCCCCTTCGAATAAAATGCAGCAGATTCAGGCCTTGAACTTGAGCCTGAGTTAACTTTAGCACCATACATACCAGGGTCTTGTATCTGGTCTGTGGGTGTCTCCTTTCGAACCATATTTAGCTCATACGTTCTGAGCTTGTTCACTGCAGTTTCTAAGTCACAGTTAGGAAAGTCTTTGTCTTCCCTCATTAACACGGTATACATTTCCCACTTCGGTGGGAGAGCATCTAGAAGCTTTTCAACGATCTCCTCCTCTCGATAGGCAATTGAATAGTTGCTAAGCTCTGTCATTAAGTGATAGTATCGGGTGATAATATCATCTAAGGATTCATTCTTCAAATATTTGAAGACGGAGAATTGGGTTTTTAAAAGTTTAATTTTTGAGGCACGTATACCCACGTTCCCCTCGAATCTGTTTTCCAGAGCATCCCAGAGCTCTCTTGCAGAAGTGTACTTTCGGAATGTATGAAGAACTTCTTGAGGTAGTGCCATAGTAATAGCAGCATGGGCCTTACTCTCAGCCTCATACATTTTCTTCTCCTCGTCATCCATCTTACTGTACTTCTTCACCACATCACGTCCTTCGTATTGCATGGTTGGAGGTACATATCCATCCTGCATGCACACCCACATCTTGGCGTCCTGATATTTGATATACTGGATGAACCTGTCCTTCCATGCCACGAAGTCCGTTCCCTTCATCAACCTCGGGGCCTTAGTGGCTGACCCCGCCTCTACCTCCATCTTGACTAAATCTGAGATGTTAATCGCGGACATCCTTGCGAAAACCTGAAAAACCTGAAAAACACAAAAACAAAAAAAATATTAAAACAGCTCAGATGGCGAAGTTAAGAATAACTTCGCTGGAAGTTAACTTCGCTGAACAAGAACTTCGCTGGATCTTAAATTCGCTTGACTTGGCGAAGTTAAGAATAACTTCGCTTAGAATGAGCGAACTTAGGATGTAAGCGAAGTTGGGTGGTAAGCGAAGTTACGGATAACTTCGCTTTGGCGAACTTATGAGGTAAGCGAAGTTGTGGTTAACTTCGCTAATCCTTATATCTTCGCCGAAACCCTAATCTCCAGTGACGGCAACTTCGCCTGAATTCAGCAACTTCGCCCGATGAACGCGAAGAACAGTTCAGATCTGAAACTCGGATTTTAACGAGAATTTTGAAGGTTTAAAGGCTTAAACACACTGGTAGGTAGCTAGAATGAATAAACACACCAAAAACTCGTCCCGGTAACACCCGAAATGAAACGAAATCTACACCCGCGTGAAATCCCGAACCTCACAATCGAGCCGATGGCTCTGATACCAATTGTAGGTTCCTGAACGCGGATCGTACACGGGAAATCTCTAACAACGCAGGTGCGGAATCCCTGCGTATATAGGTACGAGTGTAGATATTGTAGAGATTGAATACACGAACAATGAACACGAGCTATAAGGTAAACACGTTATATTGAATAACTAAACACGTGACAGTAAGTCACTGTTACAGAGAACAAAACGAAACAAAGCGTAACCAAAAACCCTAACTCACGTCCTCTTCTGTTTCGGCTGAAACAGTGTATTTAAACACGACAACTTCGCCACTGGCGAAGTTGTCAGTAACCTCGCTAAATCAGCAAGTTCGCCATAGCGAACTTGCTGATAACTTCGCTAGTTTACAAAACAAAACATAAACAAACCATTAACTATATTACAGACTCGATAACAAATACTAGACTATGAACTACTGACAAACATGTACCAACACATGGGTAGCAAATTTGACCCGTTTACTTAAAGGGTCGAATACAAATTGAACTTGCCCAAAATGTTCCAAGTAATACTAAAAGTGAGCCCGTTTTAAGTGGAACTTGTTGTGGCCCATTACGTAAATCAGAGTAAAAAAACTATTGAAAATGTTTTATTTATAACAAATAAGTATCTTACTAAAAACCAAATCATCATTCCTCCCATATATCAAACAATTTTGAGATTCTCGTATAGAATATAGAACACAGACAAATCATAATAATAAACAACCAACTTACAAGAAACAAATTAGTATTTTGAACGCCCTACTCATGATCTTACTTCTTATAATGATTTTGTATAAAATCAGTTTGCAACACTCATAATTACAACTATTTTCCTATCATTTATAATAGTTAAGTATACTTTATGGCCTTAACTTGCAAGATTTGAAATTAAAAAGAAAAAATGAGTGTTAGTGCCTATAACTAACAACACAATGTCTTGCTTCATGAAAACAAATGGATATAAATATATCATCAAGGAAACAAAACTCACCAGGACATTACTCTATTTTAGGGATCAAAACAACTCATTTTCTATATCAGCTTGGCCCGAAACTCTAGTTGATGCAAGTTTGTGACAATGAATAAACACAATGAATTTCACTATCAGTTAACATATGACAAGAAAATGCACATAATTATTGGATTTGAAAGAAAAAGTAATGATATGCCACCATCATCAATATACTATTCTCCCGTGAGTGCTAAATTATGTCACTTTAGCAAAAGTTATCAATACATATAAAAAAGTTTATTATATAAAATTAATAGTAAAACTAATCAAATGAGATTAACCATATTCGTATTGCTTAGAGTAAAGACGAATTTTGGCACCTTCTGAACCGGTTACTAATAAAGTAAAACCATACAACACAAATTTACACACTAAAATAAGTTTTAGAAGTTCTACATACGTTCTTTTTATTTTTATTTATTTTTTACTTTATTTACTTCTAAAAGTTATAGATATATCATTAATATGAAATGTTTAAAATATTTATTAATTGTTTTAATTAGAT